>NW_027498568.1:0-47799 GCF_021521415.1 Bidens hawaiensis
AGCTTGCGTGAGTCTCTTCTTCAATTCCTCAAAGCTTCTTCTTGAAACTTTCCCCAACTGAATACTATCGACTTTCGGGTCATACCGGTCAGCGGTGCGGCTATCTTGGAGAAACCTTCGATGAATCTCCTATAGTAGCCAGCTAACCCTAGGAAACTTTGTATATCAGTCGGATTCTGCGGAGTCTTCCAATTCGTTATCGCTTCATCTTAGCTGGGTCCACGGGGTAATCCCTTCAGGATTAATCACGTGACCTAAAAATTGCACTTCTCTTAACCAGAACGCGCACTTCGAAAACTTGGCATACAACTTCTCTTTCTTCAGAGTCTCCAATTCCTCTCTTAGATGCTCAGCATTGGTCAGACTCGTTCTTTGAATAAATCAATATATCGTCAATGAAGACGATAACCGACTTATCCAACATCGGTCGACACACCCTATTCATCATGTCCATAAATGCTGCAGGAGCATTTGTTAGACCGAATGACAATACGAGGAACTCGTAGTGTCCATACCGCGTTCGGAACGCTGTCTTAGGGATGTCTGCCTCCTTCACCTTCAGCTGATGGTAGCCTGATCTGAGATCTATTCATGAGAACCAACTTGAACCTTGCAGTTGGTCAAACAGATCATCAATCCTTGGCAAAGGATATCTATTCTTTATCGTAAGCTTATTCAACTCACGATAGTCTATGCACATTCTCATACTTCCATCCTTCTTTTTCACGAACAATACTGGTGCGCCCCACGGGGAACACTTGGTCTTATGAAACCTTTGTCGAGGAGTTCTTGCAGTTGGGACATCAATTCTTTCATCTCGGACGGTGCCAGACGGTAAGGCGCTTTTTGCGACAGGTTGGTCTCCTGGAATTAAATCTATCTGAATTCTATCTCTCGCTCCGGTGGGCAACCCCGGAAGATCCTCAGGGAATACTTCTGGGTAGTCGCGCACAAATAGGAACATCTTTCATTTCTTTCGTCTCGGCCGTAGCGTTGACGACATACGCTAGGTAGGCACAACACCCTCGCCTTAGCAAACTCTCGGCTTTTATCATCGAAATGACATTAAGCCCAGAACTTTCCTTATCACCATAAACCGTCACCGCATTACCATCCAAGGACTTTAACCTTATTATCCTACTCTTACATACTATCTGAGTCTCATGTATTATATATAGTATAAATACAGATATTTTGGATATAATTGAACAAAGTCTTTTTTAATACAAGTAAACATGATTATTAAAACTTTAAATTAACCTAATTCCAGTATGATTTTTTATAATCTTCATTCTTTTTATAAATTCGCATCCTAGGTGTTCCATTAATCTTTACCATTTATGTAGCTAAAATTATCATTTTTCCTATTTTGTTATATATAGAGAGTTGATAACAATTCGGTTTAAATTTTCAATGATTCAATTTTGGTTTGCACGACGAAAATCGATACTAATGGTTGGGCTCACAAGTTTAACTTACAAACTATAAAAAACCGACATCGAGCACCTCTACATAACTTATTAATTTTTTAAAATTGAAAGAGTTATAACAATATCATACTCAAATTAAAAAGAAAAAAATGTTTGATTTTATGGTGCACTTTTTTTACAAAAATATTAGCGTATGAAAAAAATTATGGTCGTTTAAAAATCGTGGTGGGAAGTTAGTTTAAGATTAAATTAAAAACTTAATATGGTTAAAGATGAGGGGGGGCAAACTTGTAAGTTAGGTGAATTGTGTTTAAAATATAAGTTTTCACCTTCTTACACATATACTTTATGCATTATGATTTGTAAAACTCTTAAAATCAAGTGTCTTAATTTAACTTGGTCTCATGTATTATATATATATATATATATATATATAATAGGGTTTGAATTAATTGGATCTAAAGGAAAGATTGAAATCTTCTCAACCTCCCAAAATTTGTCTAAGTATGGAACTCAAGCAAGTTCAAGCACTCCGAGCAAGGTTTTTACTTCCTCGAGCATGATCCTATCCGAGAAGTATATTACCTCTTAAATCTTCTAACTGTTAGTTTCGAGCAAGCTGCACATCTTTGAGGAAGGTTGTTCTTATATCACGCTAGGTTTACTACCAAACAAACCCTAGATAATACTTAGCTTCAACTGAGTTCAAGAGCAAATTTGTGGGTCAAGAAAGGTATTTAATAATGAAGATTCTCAAGTATGCTGGTAGTGAGTTTGTGGAAATTTATCTAAGTGTTACTCCCAGCATGATTTGGCCTCGAGCATGTCTATAGTGCCCGAGTATACTTAGAATGTTCAAATAAAACTAAGTATAGGCTGAAGAGATTCGAGCAAGAACTTGTTTGCTCGTAGGAGATTTCGAGCAAAGTTTGGTTTGCTCGTAAAGATTAAAGCATGCTTGAGATGAATATTTTCACTACGAAAATATTCTAACTATGGACCTGCTCGAATACTTATGAATTACAAGGTTAAAGAAGCCATGCTCGTCAAGATGATGTCTGCTCAAAGACCTGTTTTTACACTTGTAATAATTTTTAAAATGTTTTGTAATTATTAGGGCTTCTGGAAGGAATGCCAAGTTTCATATAAATATAATGATTAGGTCACATTGATGGGATATATCCTTAAACGCCTCTTTGAATATATCTAAGTAAGCCGCAACCTGACAACAGTCTTTCAAAAACCCTAAGTTTCTGTGTATCTCGTTGAATATTAATGACAATGGAAATATTTTGAGTTTAATTTTCTTTGTTCTTCTGTTACTTACTATAATTACTAACTTACTGTTTGTGTTGATTCCGCCAGCCACATTCTAAGGGTTTTCATATTCTGGGTTTCATGTGTTCTATCCGATTTATATTATCATGAAATCCGATCCCGACAAGTGGTATAAGAGCCTTGGGAGCTCATTATAGACCATCGAGTTGCTATTTTAGTGTTTCGACTGTAAATTTGTGTGATTTGAGCTAAATATTTGAAGTATTGAAGACGACGATGTCAGCTGAGCACTACTCCATTAAAGAGTGACGCCGTCATTTATGATTTCTTCATTTTTGCTTAAGATCTGCAAAGTATTGAGGTTTAAAAGTACTCTAATCCTAAAATTTAATTCTTATTTGGTTATTATTTGGTCTAGATCTTGGTTCAAATCCATTTGAAATCATCTGTTGACTCAGATTTGACTTTTCTAAGACCAGATCTACTAGTTTTAAGTAAATCTCAGTACTATTTTCAAGTTTCAGAATTTGTCAACTTAATTTTTGTTTTTAAAATCAAAAAGACAAAAATACAAATATATTTTCTAGTTTTCATCAAAATTACAAAAATAAAAAACAAATTGATTTGGATCAGGAAGTTTCTACGAAAAAAATACCAAGGTTAGTTGGACAAGAAAACTTTATTAAATGGAAGGTGATGTCTGACGCTGTAGTAAATTAAAATGACCACGATATTTGGTTGTCAATCAAAGAGGGTCTATATGTTCCTACAACTGGTACATCTTCCAACCAAGCCACAGAAAGATAAATGAAAAGAAGGGACGGTAAGGACTTGTCTATGTTTAAACTTGGGTTATCATGGGAAATTCTAACAAGTTTTCAACATCACACATATGCTAAAGCTATGTGTAAGGCCCCGAACCGGTAGCCCTACTTTAGCGTCGGATTTACTCATAAACACAGTTCTTGCAATCAGAGTTAATTAAAACTTTCGCGGAAACGTTTACTTGAAGCAATCGTTACAAAACATTCAATCTCTTCTCTGATACTATAAAACAAATCATTATATTTAAAACATCTTTTCTTCCATCTTAAGATGCCAGCCGTTCAATCCATGCCATGTGCCATCCTCATGCTAGTTCTTTGGTCTGATCACCTGCGTGCATACTAAAAGTCAGCTACGCTGAGTGAGTTCTAGTTAATCAAGCAACTTATCATACAACCACTACATGCATCATATACGTATCCGCAGACACGTAGTCCACTATCTAACCTGCTTACCTTACCACTTAGCCTCTTATTTACACCTACCACCTTGCCACTTTGCCACTTTAATAACGTATAACGTTATGCCACTTTACCACTTTAATAACGTATAACGTTATGCCACTTTGCCACTTTAATAACGTAAAACGTTATGCCACTTTGCCACTTTAATAACGAAGGCACGTATAGGCTTACCCTACCACGTACTATCATTATGCCACTAACACTCTTACTAGACTCTTGCCACTTCTAACACGCTCTACCTCTACTTGTCTACAACACGCTTCATATTATTTACATAATAAGCAAGTCACATCAACAATCATACACACATAATAACGATGACACGTACAGGCTTTCCCTATCACGCGCTCACGTTATGCCACTAACACCCTTACTAGACTCTTGCCACTTCTAACACACTCTACCTCTACCTGCCTATATCACACTTCATATCAGTTCAGTATTTACGTAATAAACAAGTCACATCATAACATTCATACTCACTATCAACCACTTGGAATTTACTATCCTTGGCGATACGTGCAATATCCGAAGATCGTTCACTTACCGACAAGCATTATAAAATATATACCTCGTATAACATCTATAGCATACACTTACCACTTAAAGTAAGTGTATTCACACTTCACATCGAGTATGCACACAGCCCCGAAAACATAACAAGGAAATGGGGCTAGAAACTCACCTGAACACGGTTACGTTCACCGTTAATCGTAATCCCTTTCTTCAGTTGTACACGGCTGACTGTATAACAAGTATACGTATCAATTAACTATCACTACTCATATTGTATTTCTATCTTTATATGACCCACAATGAACGGGGGTCCGGGGGCAGCGCCCCTGGCAGCGGGGTCTAGGGGCGGCAGCCCCTAGTAGGGTCCAAGGGGCAGAGCCCCTGGCTGGGGTCGAGCTGCCAGGTCAGCTTGGAAAAATTTATTTCCATTAACTGTCTTAACACATTTTTCATTAGGTTTTTAATTTATTTTCTAAGCGAACTTAACTTTAGGCGAAGTTATACCTTAAGCGAACTTAGCTTTAGGCGAAGTTAAACCTTAGGCGAACTTAGCTTTAGGCGAAGTTAAACCTTAGGCGAACTTAGCTTTATGCGAAGTTAAACCTTAGGCGAACTTAGCTTTAGGCGAAGTTGTCATCAGGCGAACTTAGCTTTAGGCGAAGTTAAACCTTAGGCGAACTTAGCTTTAGGCGAAGTTGTCATCAGGCGAACTTAGCTTTGTAGGCGAAGTTCATCAGGCGAACTTAGCTTGCAGGCGAAGTTGTCGGCTGCAGCTACTGTTCGTCCTTAATCATCTTCGTTTCTTAACCAAATAACTCGATTTAGTTATCCACCGAATCGTCTGACCAGCGCCTACAAACCCCAACCATCAAATCGACCTAACATCGATGTTTAAAGGGTGCGATTTAGGCATATAGGTTTCGGGTTCTTTTATCAATCGATTAACCCATCAAATCGTAACCATTTTCAGTAAGTTTAGCTTTGTTGGATTCGTTTTTACCATATAAACACAGATCTATCATTTCTATACTAATCCAAACCTAAACGAACAAGTTCTCGATATAAACGTACCGTAAATGAGTCGAACTACGAACACGAGCTGGTCTTGTTGCTTTGGTTCGTCACGACGATCTAGCACCAACGAGCTTGGGTCCTCGCCTTTGGATCTTGGTTCGGGTTGCGTGTTTTGGGGTGTGTAGAGATTAGGATGGATAAATGGATGGAATGGAAATGATTGGGGTTTAAGGGGGTATTTATACTCCCTTAAGCCCATGGACCGAAGGCCCATATTTCCTTTTGGTCCCTATCTAATCCCATCTAACTATCCTACTAAGTCTTCATATTTTGCTATTATTATTATCGTTCCACTAACTCGTTTATTTCACCCGACAAAATAATATATTAAATATTACTTTAGAAATTTCGGGATGTTACACTATGTATGATGCTGTGATATACATGTTTGAGGGTAACATTGAACTCAAAGAGATTAAGAAAAACAGATTGAAACAACAATTTGACAGGCTTAAATTCAGATAGGGTGAAAGATTAAAGTTAGGGATGAGATTTTTTTCCCAAATACATGTTCCAATTTAGTACCCATACCTGCACATGTACCCGTATGTGTCTATTGGGTACGCGTAACCAAATTTAATGATTTTAGGTACGGGTACAAGTTCGGTATAAGTACGGGTATTACGAGTATCGGTACCCATTTAGAATATGCATGGGATTTTATTAGGTTTCCAACACTCATGAATTAACTTTCAAGCGGGATTTTGAAAAACCTAATATATATATCAGCTTAACAGTTCCTTCTCGATTTATATATGTATATCATATATTTTTATTTCATGTATTTGTAATTGTGTATATCATTAAAACCTGTATTAACTTTCACTCTCATCTATAGAAATTAAGGAACCAATAAGCAAAGAAAAGGAAACAGGAATATGGAAAGATGACTAGCTAAGATCAAATGAATGTTAACTTTCTTTGTATAAGTTAATTTTGTTTTAAGCATTGCTCTTTGGGAAGACTTTGTATGTTTTGGAATTCATTACTTGATGTAAGGCCCCGTTACCGGTAACCCTACTTTCGTGTTGGATTTACTCATAAACACAGTTCTAAATATCAGAGTTAATTAAAAACTTTACGCGGAATATAAAACTTTCATAAAACATTACATATCAATTCATAATCATGTCTTTAAACATTCCTCTTGTCTTTCAAAATCAAAACGTAACTTATAAAACATATCGGATCTTCAGATGCCAGGCTTTAGTCTTCTGCCATGTGTCCTCCACTCAAGCCAGCTGTCTCAACCTACTCACCTGCGTGCATACTAAAAGTCAGCTACGCTGAGTGAGTTCTAGTTAAACATACACTACCATGCAATACCTTGTTACATACATACGTACTTAACCTCATAACTTTCTTTCATACACACATAAGTACTCATACCTTCATTCTTACTTACATACTTTCTTTCTTACTTACATACTTTCTTTACATTCATAATCATACGTTTTAAAGAGCCTTTCGCCCTATAACCTCACAGATATTATAAGGGTCTGGTCCCTAACATCACAGATATTATAAGGGTCTGGTCCCTAACATCACAGATATTATGAGGGTCTGGTCCCTAACATCACAGATATTATAAGGGTCTGGTCCCTAACATCACAGATATTATAAGGGTCTGGTCCCTATCATCACAGATATTATGAGGGTCTGGTCCCTAACATCACAGATATTATTAGGGTCTGGTCCCTAACATCACAGATATTATTAGGGTCTGGTCCCATGTTTTCGAATATTAGAAGGGTTTGATTCCCTCTTCGTTACCATACAACCATACATCATACCTCGAGTATTATTAGGGCTCGGTACCCCTTTTGTAACCATACAACCATACAACCGTCATTTCCTTCTTTTATTAACTTTCTTACGTTCATACACATAAACATACATATCATACTTGCCATATTTATAACGTTACAACCTGACAGTACGTGCAATATCCGAAGATCGTTCACGAACCATCAAGCAATCATTCATACATATCACATATATCACCTATGGCATACACTTATCACTTTGGATAAATGTATTAACAACACATCAAGTATGCACACAGCCCCGAAAACATAACAAGGAATGGGGCTAGAAACTCACCTGGATCCTGTTACGCTCGCCGTTGATTGTAATTCCTTTCTTTAACTGGGCTCGGCTAACTGTATAATATTTACACATATCAATTACTGCTACCACTATTACTACTACTCATTTTCGATAACCGCCTTAACACATTTTCCATTAGGTTTTTAATTTATTTCATAAACGAACTTCACTTCAGGCGAATCTTGGAAACAACTTGGTTCTGGCTTGATTCGATCGAATAGGAACACGTTCGATCGAATACAACACGTTCGATCGAATAGGAACACGTTCGATCAAACAGGAACACGTTCGATCGAATAGGAACACGTTCGATCGAATACAACACTCATTCGATCGAATACAAAACTCATTCGATCGAATGAGTTAGAGACCATTCGGTTGCTTCCCTATTCGGTCGACTGGACTTGTTCGATCTACGCATTCGATCGAATGGACTGATTCGATCGACTGGTTCGATCGAATGAGTCTGATTCGACTCCTTCAAGCTGGGCGACGGAGAAACCCACGGGTTTTCCAGATTTTCCAGATTTTTGACCCAAAATCGAAGTTTTTGACATGGAAATGCTCGGGATTGAAAGGGCTATCGATTCCTAGTACTTTTAAACACAAAAGCTTGCATTTTGACACCAAAACAAGGCGGTTTTTGACCCGAAAACTCAAGTTACGTTTTTGCTCGATTTGAGGCCGAAATGGTTATGAAAACGGATGATTTTCGAGAGGGACTTACCAAAAACGATTAGGAACAAGATTGTGGACTCGGATTTGTGATTTGAGAACTTTCTCTCTCTAGCTTCTCTCTCTAGAAATGAGAGTGTTTGGGTGGGTGTAAGTGAAGGAAGATGGTGAAAATGGTGGAAGTGTCAAGAACTTTCGTTTATATACTATGGGTTTGGTTAGGCTCGGGTTGGCTTCCTACGGGTCGAGACAGGCCGAGTTCATAAAATGACTAAGCCCAAGACCCGTTCCTTACTCGACATTAAATAACTAAAACGTGAATTTACTAAACATAACTTTCTTTTATTTATCAATATAAAAATTTTAGGATGTTACAAGTCTTCCTCCCTTAAAGAGGTTTCGTCCCCGAAACCTAACTATTACATAAACAAACTAGGGTAAAACTTGCGCATCTCATCCTCGACTTCCCAAGTAGCATCAGATCCCTTGCGGTGTTTCCATATCACTTTGACCAAGGGTATAATCTTGTGACGAAGCTGCTTCTCCTTGCGATCAACGATCTTTATCGGTTGCTCGATGTAGTTCAATTGTTCATCAACCTCAATGTCCATTAATGGCACGTGAGACGTGTCATCAGCTAGACACTTCCTCAGATGAGAAACATGGAAGGTTGAATGAATTCCTTCTAACTCATTGGGTAAATCCAGTTTGTAAGCTACTTCACCCACACGTTTTACAATCTTGAACGGTCCAATGTACCTCGGACTCAACTTTCCTCTTTTCCTAAAACGGATAATCCCCTTCCAAGGCGAGACCTTAAGCATCACATAGTCGCCAACGTTAAACTCAATTGGTCGTCGCCGCTTATCCGCATAAGACTTTTGTCTGTCTTGAGCGGCTTTCATTCTTGCTTTGATCTGATCGAACTTTGAAGACGTTTCTTGAACCACTTCTATACTTCCCATTTCCTTCTGACCAATCTCACCCCAACACACCGGGGTTCTACATCGTCTACCGTATAGCATCTCAAACGGTGGCATACCAATACTCGAATGGTAACTGTTGTTATAGGAGAACTCTGCCAGATGCAGATGATCATCCCAACTTCCACCAAAATCTAAAACGCAAGCACGTAGCATATCCTCAAGGGTTTGGATCGTCCTTTCAGACTGTCCATCGGTTTGAGGATGATACGCCGTACTGATGTTCAACCTCGTCCCCATAGCTTCATGAAATTTCTTCCAGAACCTCGAAGTAAACCGTGTGTCCCTATCAGACACGATCGATAACGGTACTCCATGCTTGGTTACAATTTCTTTAATGAACAAGCTTGCTAACGTTTCTGACGAGATGGCCTCTCGTATGGGCAGAAAATGAGCACTCTTGGTCAAACGGTCCACAATCACCCAGATGGTATCATGATGCTTAGCTGTACGAGGTAGCTTAGTTATGAAATCCATGGTGATGTGTTCCCATTTCCACTCAGGTATCTCTAGCGGTTGCATCTTCCCATAAGGCTTTTGGTGCTCGGCCTTGACTTGTAAGCAAGTTAAGCACTTACTAACATAATCCACTACATCACTCTTCATTCCTGGCCACCAGTAATCTCTTTTCAAGTCTTGGTACATCTTTGTAGCTCCAGGATGGATTGAGTACCTTGACTTATGAGCTTCATCTAAGATTCGACTTCTAAGATCACCATGGCGTGGAATCCACATACGGTCAAATCTAGTTTTAACTCCATGAGTGTTTTCCATCAACTCATCTTGCTGGCCATAAATCCTTTCTTTCTTTACTAACCCTTCGTCTACTAACACTTCTGACTGCACTTTGATGATTTCTTCAAAAAGACTTGAGTTCATGATCAACTTGTATGACTTCACTGTTGCAAGGACTTCCTCATTCTTCCGACTTAACGCATCAGCGACCACGTTAGCTTTACCGGGGTAATATTTAATCTCACAGTCGTAATCCTTTATCAATTCTAACCATCTTCTCTGCCTCATTTTCAGTTCTTTCTGCTCGAAGAAGTACTTTAAACTCTTATGATCTGTATAGATAGTACACTTAGTGCCGTACAGATAATGCCTCCATATCTTAAGAGCATGCACTACAGCTGCTAACTCCAAATCATGCGTCGGGTAAGTACTCTCATGGACCTTCAACTGTCTAGACGCGTAGGCTATCACCTTCCCTCGTTGCATCAACACGCAACCTAACCCTTGATGCGAGGCATCAGCACAAACAACAAAATCCTCATCACCATCGGGTAAAGTAAGGATTGGAGCTTGCGTGAGTCTCTTCTTCAATTCTTCAAAGGCTTCCTCCTGAAACTTTCCCCAATTGAATACTATCGTCTTACGGGTCATACCGGTCAGCGGTGCGGCTATCTTGGAGAAACCTTCGATGAATCTCCTATAGTAGCCAGCTAACCCTAGGAAGCTTCGTATATCAGTCGGATTCTGCGGAGTCTTCCAATTCGTTATCGCTTCAATCTTAGCTGGGTCCACGGTAATCCCCTCCGGATTAACCACATGACCTAAAAATTGCACTTCCCTTAACCAGAACGCGCACTTCGAAAACTTGGCGTACAACCTTTCTTTCTTCAGAACTTCCAATACCTCTCTTAGATGCTCGGCATGGTCAGACTCACTCTTTGAATAAATCAATATATCATCGATGAAGACGATAACCGACTTATCCAACATCGGTCGACACACCCTATTCATCATGTCCATAAATGCTGCAGGAGCATTTGTTAGACCGAATGACATTACAAGGAACTCGTAGTGTCCATACCGCGTTCGGAACGCTGTTTTAGGGATGTCTACCTCTTTCACCTTCAGCTGATGGTAGCCTGATCTGAGATCTATTCGTGAGAACCAACTCGAACCTTGCAGTTGGTCAAACAGATCGTCAATCCTAGGCAAGGGGTATCTATTCTTTACCGTAAGCTTATTCAACTCACGATAGTCTATGCACATTCTCATACTTCCATCCTTTTTCTTCACAAACAAAACCGGTGCGCCCCACGGAGAAACACTCGGTCTGATAAAACCCTTGTCGAGGAGTTCTTGCAGTTGGGACATCAATTCCTTCATCTCGGACGGTGCTAGACGGTAAGGCGCCTTCGCGACGGGCTGGGCTCCTGGTACTAGATCTATCTGAAATTCTATCTCTCGCTCAGGTGGCAACCCCGGAAGATCCTCAGGGAATACTTCTGGGTAGTCGCGCACAATAGGAACATTCTTCATTTCTTTCGTCTCGGCCGTAGCGTTGACAACATACGCCAGGTAGGCACCGCACCCTCGCCTTAACAAACCCTCGGCTTTTATCATCGAAATGACATTAAGCCCATAACTCTCCTTATCACCATAAACCGTCACCGCACTACCATCCAATGACTTTAACCTTATCATCTTACTTTTACATACTATCTGAGCCTCAAACTCAGACAACCAATCCATACCCAAGACTACATCGAACCCTCCTAAGGCCATAACATACAAAGTAACAGGGAACTCATGTCCCTCTAACTCTATCTTACAATTCTTCACCATTTTTGTTATTTTCACCGAAGTGTCACTTGCGGTTTCTACTACAAAAGTTTCAGACACTCGGCAGCCTTTCATTTTAGCTAGTTTACTAAACGTCGTAGCTACAAAACTTCTATTCGCACCAGAATCAAATAATACAGAAGCGGAAACATCGTTCACTAGAAACGTACCTGTGACGACATCCGGAATCTGCCTGGCTTGTTCCTGGGTCAGCATGTAGGCTCTAGTTCTGGGCCTAGCTTGATCGGCATCCTTCTTTCCACTACCTCCAGCTACACCTTCAGTGCACTCCCTTGACATATGGCCTGTCTTGCCACATTTGTAACATGCTGGCTTCGCACTGCACTCATTGGCATAATGCCCTACCTTCCCACACTTATAACAGGCATTCGACCCCATTCTGCATTCTCCACCATGAGCCTTTCCACATTTGAGACAAACATTAGAACTTTTACCCCACTTGCATTCACCACCATGCCTCTTTCCGCAGGTCTTACACGATCTCTT
The DNA here is from genome assembly GCF_021521415.1 of Bidens hawaiensis. Lineage (NCBI taxonomy): Eukaryota > Viridiplantae > Streptophyta > Magnoliopsida > Asterales > Asteraceae > Bidens > Bidens hawaiensis. The sequence goes on from NW_027498568.1 coordinate 12,436, forward strand.
CTCCCACACTTTCTGTTTCTTATCCCTGGAGTTCCATAACTGAGTACCGGGTCGTTTAGCAGGAGTGACCCCTTTCTTCTCTTTCTCTTCGTCCCTTTCCACCCTATCATCCGCGGCCACGTCAGCATAGACCATTTCCGCGAGTCCAACAGCCGAATCAAAAGTAGCAGGTTGAATCGCCCTGACTAACATGCGGACCTTTTGTGGCAACCCCCTCACATAACACTTGATTCTCTTGACCTCAGTGTCAACCATGTCAGGCACCAACCTAGATAGTCGGTTGAACTCCGTGGTATACTCACGATGCGTCATCATACCGGCTTTTAAATTCTGGAACTTCATCTCCGTTCTTTCAACCTCGGCATCTGCACAGAACTTCTTCATTACCAACTCTTTCAAATCTTCCCACTTCATCTCTTTGATCTCTTCACGGGTCTTCCTCTGCTCCACACTCTCCCACCAATACATAGCCTCATCTACGAATGACTGAGTAGCATAACCCACAGCTTGGTCGGGACGGCATTCGCTAATGCGGATAACCTTGTCCATAGCGGTTATCCACTGGAGAGTAGCGATTGCGTCTCCTAAACCAGTCAGCTTAGGCGGGTCACAACCTTTGAAGGACTTATAGCTGCACCCACCTTGTCCTCCTCTCCTCTCATCGACTTTCACAGACTTATCCCCACTCGAGGCCCCTCTTTCACCTTCCCCATCCCTTCTACCATCACCACCCGCCCCGTCAGCAGTTCGCTCACGGCTTCCAGCAGATCCTTCGGGATTCAGGTTCTTCACAGCAGCAACTACAGCCTAAACGATGGCTGCTTGAACTGCGGGGCTAAGTTGAACTTCTTCGTTGTTGTTCAGGTCTCCTCCAGCTGCGCTTCCCTCATCTTCGGTGTGGGAAGCTTCTTCTACCGAGGGTTGCCGGACAAGACGAGGCCTGCCACGACGTCCAGTGCGACCCCCAGCTTCAACAAATTCTCCAGCTCCAGCCATCAGTATTCTAAAGGGAAAAACACAAACATCATCACTCAAGGAACTATCTAGTACAAGGATAGTAAGGCTAACAGGTAATAACAGTGGCCAGTTGTGATTAGCTGATCACGTTACTTTCCGTGTCATATACACTTCCCTTTATGAGTCTATTTGTGCTGGTTCTACTTAAGCAGTTTGTCAAATCAAACAATCAATTATTCCTATCCCTGACGTTCACATATCTTTCCTTTCTCATTAATATATATCATTTAATCATACACCTTACCTTCACTGATCTTGCTTGAGCGACACATGGCATTCTTGAACTGGCATCTTCTTTCCTTTCTTACTTAAATCCCATTCTCTGTTCGAGTCTAAGCATGTAGGATGCTTAAATCTCTCGAACTTTGCTCTGATACCAACTTGTAAGGCCCCGTTACCGGTAACCCTACTTTCGTGTTGGATTTACTCATAAACACAGTTCTAAATATCAGAGTTAATTAAAAACTTTACGCGGAATATAAAACTTTCATAAAACATTACATATCAATTCATAATCATGTCTTTAAACATTCCTCTTGTCTTTCAAAATCAAAACGTAACTTATAAAACATATCGGATCTTCAGATGCCAGGCTTTAGTCTTCTGCCATGTGTCCTCCACTCAAGCCAGCTGTCTCAACCTACTCACCTGCGTGCATACTAAAAGTCAGCTACGCTGAGTGAGTTCTAGTTAAACATACACTACCATGCAATACCTTGTTACATACATACGTACTTAACCTCATAACTTTCTTTCATACACACATAAGTACTCATACCTTCATTCTTACTTACATACTTTCTTTCTTACTTACATACTTTCTTTACATTCATAATCATACGTTTTAAAGAGCCTTTCGCCCTATAACCTCACAGATATTATAAGGGTCTGGTCCCTAACATCACAGATATTATAAGGGTCTGGTCCCTAACATCACAGATATTATGAGGGTCTGGTCCCTAACATCACAGATATTATAAGGGTCTGGTCCCTAACATCACAGATATTATAAGGGTCTGGTCCCTATCATCACAGATATTATGAGGGTCTGGTCCCTAACATCACAGATATTATTAGGGTCTGGTCCCTAACATCACAGATATTATTAGGGTCTGGTCCCATGTTTTCGAATATTAGAAGGGTTTGATTCCCTCTTCGTTACCATACAACCATACATCATACCTCGAGTATTATTAGGGCTCGGTACCCCTTTTGTAACCATACAACCATACAACCGTCATTTCCTTCTTTTATTAACTTTCTTACGTTCATACACATAAACATACATATCATACTTGCCATATTTATAACGTTACAACCTGACAGTACGTGCAATATCCGAAGATCGTTCACGAACCATCAAGCAATCATTCATACATATCACATATATCACCTATGGCATACACTTATCACTTTGGATAAATGTATTAACAACACATCAAGTATGCACACAGCCCCGAAAACATAACAAGGAATGGGGCTAGAAACTCACCTGGATCCTGTTACGCTCGCCGTTGATTGTAATTCCTTTCTTTAACTGGGCTCGGCTAACTGTATAATATTTACACATATCAATTACTGCTACCACTATTACTACTACTCATTTTCGATAACCGCCTTAACACATTTTCCATTAGGTTTTTAATTTATTTCATAAACGAACTTCACTTCAGGCGAATCTTGGAAACAACTTGGTTCTGGCTTGATTCGATCGAATAGGAACACGTTCGATCGAATACAACACGTTCGATCGAATAGGAACACGTTCGATCAAACAGGAACACGTTCGATCGAATAGGAACACGTTCGATCGAATACAACACTCATTCGATCGAATACAAAACTCATTCGATCGAATGAGTTGGAGACCATTCGGTTGCTTCCCTATTCGGTCGACTGGACTTGTTCGATCTACGCATTCGATCGAATGGACTGATTCGATCGACTGGTTCGATCGAATGAGTCTGATTCGACTCCTTCAAGCTGGGCGACGGAGAAACCCACGGGTTTTCCAGATTTTCCAGATTTTTGACCCAAAATCGAAGTTTTTGACATGGAAATGCTCGGGATTGAAAGGGCTATCGATTCCTAGTACTTTTAAACACAAAAGCTTGCATTTTGACACCAAAACAAGGCGGTTTTTGACCCGAAAACTCAAGTTACGTTTTTGCTCGATTTGAGGCCGAAATGGTTATGAAAACGGATGATTTTCGAGAGGGACTTACCAAAAACGATTAGGAACAAGATTGTGGACTCGGATTTGTGATTTGAGAACTTTCTCTCTCTAGCTTCTCTCTCTAGAAATGAGAGTGTTTGGGTGGGTGTAAGTGAAGGAAGATGGTGAAAATGGTGGAAGTGTCAAGAACTTTCGTTTATATACTACGGGTTTGGTTAGGCTCGGGTTGGCTTCCTACGGGTCGAGACAGGCCGAGTTCATAAAATGACTAAGCCCAAGACCCGTTCCTTACTCGACATTAAATAACTAAAACGTGAATTTACTAAACATAACTTTCTTTTATTTATCAATATAAAAATTTTAGGATGTTACACTTGATAATGAATGGATTTTATATTATGGTTTATTTCATTTTTAGTTTTACTATTATGTTTTGGTTGTGTTATTACAGTTTTGGTTGTGGTATTATAGATAATTGTTTGTCGGTACTGTACAGTACCAATACTAAGTTTAGTATAGAATTATTTATTTTAAAATAAAAATGTGGTACCAAAGGGAGTACCGTACCTGAAAGTCCCTGTACCCATATCGGTAACCGTATCCGCACCATAAAATTAGGTACAGGTACCCAAATTTACTAGTTTAGGTATGTGTACTTTCGGGTACGGGTACAAGTACGAGTACGGTACCGAACTCATCCCCAATTGAAGTCAGTTCTTCAAAGATTTGTGGCTATTGCCAATGAAATTAGGACAACAGACTTGAAGATTACCGATAATGATTTGAACAAGATATTGTTGTTAACTTTGTATGGTGAGTGGTACACAATAGAAAAATTTATCAAAGAGAAAGTTAACTTCCCAAACTTGAAGTTAGATGTTGTTATATCATTTTTGCAAGCTGTTGAACATGAAATGTTTGAAAATCACATGATAAATGAAGACAAACCAAGCTTTCCAGTAGCTAGTGCTCTCATTACACCTATGAGCAACTTGAACACAAGACCATAACAACAAATTCCAATCATAGAGGAACCGAGTGAATTTGTTGAATCACCTAGGGTATGCTTGGTTAGAGGTAATCGAATGAGGTGGGGGGGTATGGAATGGGAGAAGGAATGGAATGAATAAGGGAATGAAATGGATCATTACCATTCCTTTGTCTTGTTTGGTTAACCTATAGAATGAAATAAATTATATCTTTATGTTATTTGGTATCTAAAAAAATTGTAGGAATGAAATAGAAATAAGAAAAACACCCGTATCTCAATTTTTTTTACCAAAATAAAAAAAACTACAAAGGCGATAGTGGTGGTGGTATCTCCGGTGATGAAAATGGTGGTGGCGATGTCAACGGTGGTGGTGATAGGGGCGATCAGGTGGCAAGGGCAGTGGTAGTGGTGGTGGTGGTGGTCAAGCAGTGATAGAATTTGTAATGATGGAAATTGTAGGGTGGTGGCGACGAAAGTGGTGGTCAGGGAGCAACAGTGGTGGGTGCAGTGATGGTCATGTGGTAGTGGTGACAACGGTTGCGGTGGGTATAGCGACAATGGTGGCGGTGGCGCTGGTGGTAAGGTGGGGTGGTGGCGGCAAAGGTGGTGGAAGCGACGAAGACAGTGGCGGTCAGGTGGCGGTGGTGGTGATGATGGTAGTGGTGGTGGTTGTTGTTGTTAGGTGGTGGTGTTGTTGAGAAAGTAGGGTGGAAGAGGAATGTAATGAAAAAAAGTGTGGGGGGGGGGGTGAGAAGGAATGATTTTGATGGAATGGGACTCCATGTGTAATGGATGATTTCATTCCATTGAGCAGCCAAACACCACTTTTTTCATTCTCATGAAACGAATCATTCCATTCCCTTTGCCATTCTTGTATACCAAACGTTATCCTAGAGTTTTTCATGTTGCATTAGCACCTATTTCTAGCCAGGAAAGTCAGACTAGATTAAATGTGCAAATGATTGAGGATGGTGATGTTTCATTAGTTCAAGTGGGCAATCTCCTTTTAATCCAAACTCAACATCTCAAAGAAATGAGTACCAATCACTTTTATAAATGTTTACAGATTCTGACAATGCTTTTGTTGCTAAGAATCTGATTCATACAAGTGCGGTACAAGAAGATCTAGAACAACTTAATGTTGATGATCTTGAAGATATGGATCTAAAATGGCAAGCTGCCATGTTAGCTATGAGAAACAAAAGGTTATACAACAGAACAGGAAGGTCAAGCTTTTTAGGACCTAATTATAGAATTGGTTTTGACAAATCAAAATCCGTATGTTACAATTGTCAACAACAAGGCCACTTTGCTAGGGAATGCAATCTTCCTAGACAATTTCAAAACCAAGGGCAAGTGAACCAGAATCAGATTTATCATAATAAGAATCAAAACCAAACCAAGTTCAATCAACAAATAAAGCAATACCAAACCAAAACCCATACCCTTAAAACAGATCGAATCACAACCACAAAACCTACATATCATCCAACAATAACAATAGCCATGAAATCAAAATGCTAATCAAATTCCTCCTAACCAGAATCAAAATCAACAGTGAAATCAAGATCAACCTGTTGCCAATAACCAACAAAGAAACAAGATAATGTAGCAGTTACTCAAGATCCTCAAGATAGATATTTTGACTGAAGTAACCATGCTGAAGCATATCAAGTGCAAATGTTGCACTTATGGTTGATATCATGATTGAAAGAGAATCATCATCTTCAAAGTTACTTTATGAATCTTCATATCCTGATTTGATATTGTCTATTGATGATCTAAAGAATGAAATGGGAATGTTACAATCAGAGATTGGTAAGACAGATAGTATTATCAATGTGTATGATGAGAGTGAGAAAACATATGAAAAGAAAATTAGAAGTGATGAAGATGATTGTATTGAAAGTTACAAAAATTCAATCTAGATTTGCAATTGAGATTGAAGGTCTCAAGAAGATGCACACTGATGAGAAGCTTAAGTGTACTGAACTTCAAGTGGAAATAGATTTCTTGAAAAATCTTGTTACAACAGGTAATATCATTGGAAAGATAGAAGAAATCAAGCTTGAAGACAAGTATAAAATTGTTTCTCCACCTTTCATATGACAATTAATCATTAAAGATTGACAAAGAGAAAAGAGAGGTTTATTTAAGTCAGTTTAAAAATGTGTTTGAAGATAAGGCAGACTTAGCCAAACATTACGAAAATGTGATTTTGAATGAAGGAGAGTTTGTACTATTTGAAACAGACTTCAGTGAGATTAAGTCTGATTTTTCTAAAGACAAGGAATCAAATTCAAGTGATATTACACAAAGTACTTCAAGTGAGAGTAGTAACCATTGTTCTATTTGTTGTAGCTACAAGTGTTATTTGAAGAGTGAGAAGAAATCAAAGAAGAAGAACTCAATTGAAAATAGAGACAAATCATTTGTTTCAAACCCAATGAACAAGTCTTTAAACCAATCATGAAAGAAAAATTTGGATTTCCATCCTATATATCATATGTATTTAAACCAAGAAATATTTGACATTAGTGGTGATCCACCAGAGTTACCAAAAACGGAAAGAACAAGTTTAGTTTGGTATGGTAAGAGCAGTGGGAAGTACAAACCACCACAGAAAATCAAATTCAAGAAAGGAAGCATCTCACTACAACAAGAAAAGTTTGATATTTTGCACCTATTCAAGTTGATTTTGACAAATGAAAGATTCAAGATTAGAAATCTCATCAAATTTGATTCAAGAAAAATAAAATTTGATTTTGACAAAGTCTAATTTCTTTGAAATCTCATCAGAAAAACATAAGTGTAAACCTGTCCAGACCAAGTGAAAGACTCATTGGAAAGTCAAAAGAAGATCTTGGCTCTTATGGTAATGTTTGTTGTAAATTTTGTGATGTTTATAGGAATCATACTGGCTCCTGCTGGTACAAGAACAAAACACAACCTATTGACTTGTCTTATTCAAAGAAATTTGGTCAAGATTTTGGGTATTACAAGAAAAGGTACAATGCTTATCTTGAGAAGGGAAAGAAGGTCGTTGAAGAGGATCTCAAGAATGAGGTGAAGAAACTTGATGATGCAACAAAGGTTGAAAAACTAAAGTCTGTTAAAATGGGAGAAAATAGCAAGGCTAAATCTGTCAATGCACAACAATTTGATAAGACTAAAAAATAGATTACTGAAAACTTTGAAACTGTTGAAACTCCTAAAACAAAGAAGAAGACTAAATCAAACAAACAAGAATGTCTCAAGTATAAATTGAGAAGAAAATTTCTTTTATGATATGGAAAGGAACCAAGAGGTTACTCATAGATTGTCTAAATTGAGAAGAAAATTTCTTTTATGATATGGTAAGGAACCAAGAGGTTACTCATGGATTATGAAGAATGAATCTGCAAAGATTTTAAAGGGAAAGGATGAATTGGCATTAGAAGAGAGGATGGAATCTATTATAAATGATGATAGTCCTCCTGAATTTGTTTCTGATTTTGCTAAAAGATTAGAAAATGAAGGATCCTGTGATATGAGGTTTGAAGAAGTTGATCCTAAGGATTCATTCATCCTTGCACTTGAGGAGAACAAGCCTTTGTGGCTTGTTATTCTCTCAAAAACTATTTCTTTTTTATGTGTAAGAACTATCCACAGATGTTGAAGATATTTGATATTTGAATAGTGGATATTCAAGACACATGAAATGTGACAAAAGGTCACTTCTAAATTATGAAGAAAAGTATGAAGGGCCGGTTGCCTTCGGAAGTGATAAGAATGAAGGTAAAATTGGTGGTAAAGGAATTCTAACAAATGGCAAGCTGTCATTTGATAATGCCTACTATGTTTAAGGACTTCAATACAACTTATTGAGCATTTAACAAGTTTGTGACAAGGCTTACAAAGTGGGATTTGATGACACATATTGTTTTATCTTAAAACCAGAATTTGTCATTCCTCCGGATATGATCATGATGATGGTTCCCAGAAATGGAAACCTATATGAGCTTAGAATGAAAGATGTTGTATCAAGATGAGGTACTGGTTTTGTTTCCAAAGCTTTAGAGAATGAATCAAAATTATGGCATAGGAAATTGTGTCATGTCAACTTCAAGAATATGAACAAAATCGGTAAGTGTGAGCATGTAATTTGTTTACCTACTAGAGAGTTTAAGCTTGATGACAAATGTTCCTTATGCATGAAAGGGAAACGACATAAATTATGTCACAAGACAAAATTGTTAAACTCAATTGATCAAGTACTTGAAATGCTTCACAAGGATCTTTTGGTCCTATGAGTGTTCCAAGTTTTGGTAAAAAGCTCTTTTGTATTGTCATCATTGATGATTATTCAAGATTTACATAGGTAAACTTTCTTGCAAGCAAAGATGAAACTGCTGAGCTGATCAAGGGATCTGTATCAAGCATTGAAAACTAACTGGCGAAGAGAGTTAAAAGTGATTATGGCACATGGTTCAAAATTGAAGTGACGCTTGAGTTTTGTATGGCAAAGGTTTTTTGTAACAATTTAGTGCTCCTAGAACTCCTAAGCAAGATGGTGTTGCTGAAAGAAGAAATAGGACATTGATTGAAGCAGTAAGGATCATGATTGCAAATGCCAACTTACCTATCTCTTTCTGGGTTAACACCATTAATACAGCTTGTTATGTTCAAAACAGGGTGCTTAAACATCATAACAAAACTGCATATGAGATTGTGTACAATAGAAAACCCTATATCAAATTCTTAAAACCATTTGGTTTGCAAATTTATGAACACTAAGAACTATTTGAACAAGTTCCAAGCCAAGTCTCTTGAATGCTTATTTGTTGGATAGTCCTCACACTCAAATGTCACACCCCGACCGAATGCCGTGGAACATGCCAGGGTGTAACGTATTGATTAGATAGTAGCTCAAAAGCCATTAATTAAAGCGACAATAATTATTTAATTTCATTAACAAGTATGCAATTATAATAATTGAATCATATGCATATTTTGAATAAATATCCTAAAGCCAACTAACGATCTTCGATTTTGATTACATCAAATACTTGAACCTGTAACATGTATAAAAATAGAGTTTGTCAACATAAATTTTGGTGAGAGTACATAAGTTTGAGTTTAGATATATGTAGATAAAATCACAATTCATATGTCAATGATTAGCATTACAATTCCTAAGAAAATATAACAACTAAATAAATGTGGACACGTTCCTATTGATACAAAATCAACGTACTTGGATAAATGTATGATCATACTATATGATAATAGATTAGGATGAGTTACCAACTACCAAATATAAAATAAACACTTAAGCACTTAAAGCATAATCATAGAGCATACAATAATCACACATAAAAATAATTTGAATTGTGTTTTCAATAAATGCGGTAATAAAATATGAGTAAAAGTGAATAAAGTATACATGCTAACCCCAAAATATAAAAACACGAGTAAAAGTGAATAAAGCAGTAAGCGAGAAGATGGTAATGGCTATGGTGAACTTAGTTAGTTCTACGAGACGTTCCGACAATTATATATATATATATAGATATTAAATTGCAACTTTCTTAACAAAAAAAGTTGTACAAGATACTTTAGATATTGTGGCATACTCTTTGAAAGTTGTATATACTGCTTTGTTTGCTTTGCTATATACATTTGTCTTACAGCTTCATTTGTTTGTTAACTGTGCTTTGTTGTTTGTAACATTTATCTTATATCTGATTTCACTCCACGTTTACATCACACGTGTTGTTCTTATTTCATCATCACACTCACTCATTTTCATCATCCTCCTGCATGTATTTACCGATCGAACCTTTGATTTGTCTCCACCGTTGTTGTACCCATGTTTGCTCTAGTGACGGTATACCCTTGATTTGTATTATTGGTTGGTTCAGCTCCGGCGACTACCCACCCTCGATTTCTTCTGTTGCCGGGTTTCGTTTCGGAACCATAGGTGATGGTGGTCGGGTTTGCCAACTCCGGATAAGATGATTTTGACTATTACGGCTTCGATTCGTCTGTTTCCAGGTTCTATTTTGGAAACCTTAAGCGACGGTAATGCTGCGACTGTTGCTGGTCGTCTGTAGCCGGGTTCTCTTTTTGGAAACCCTAGGCGACGGCGATGCCTTTTCTGTTGCTGGATTCTGTTTTGGAACCTTAGGTGACGGTGGATGGTCTCCGGTCACTAGTGAGATGCGGTTGTCGAGGAACTAACACAGTGACTGATTTTTGGCTGATTTTGTAGAGCATTCAACAATATTGATTTCTCCTTCTCAGGTTTCTTTCTCGGAATACCAGGCATTTTTTATTTATTTATTCAGTCTTTGGTTGCTAAATTTTGAGGCTTTTATTCATTGTTGCAGAATTCTAAGCTTTTTTTATTCTCCTTTTTATGATGTTCGTATTCTTCTTCAAACATAGTAAATCAAATTGCCCAGTAAGTGATTGACATGATGAAAGAAGTTGCTCCTGAAGATTACTTAAATTGTTATATAAGTGTGTTTGATGGTTGTTACATGAAACAGATTGATTGTATGCTCCGATTGTGTGGTGGCGGTGTAGCTGTGCGTTTTCTTTTTTATGGTTAGTCTGTCTGTACCAGTAGACGTTTGCTTCGATGGTTTTTACAGGTTTCTTTATGTTTGTTAATGGGTTTATTAAGTTAGGATTTCATTGTCTTTACCTAATTTGATTGGTAGTGGAAAGCTATGCATAGATCTAAATCCGGAATACTATTGCTCCTTAGCCTTATTTTCATTTCTTTCCTCTGTTTGTGTGTTATGTCTTGGTGTTTACAAATGCATTTTTGACATAGAGGGTGCATAGTTGTTGGATTTTTGGGTCATTGATCTATTTGTGTTTTCTTTTTTTTAGCTTCATATTAGGTGTTTGTTCAAGTGCCTCAATGAGTGCTTATGCCGACCTTTATTTTTGTTTTGTGAATTGTTGTTTTCAGTTGTGTTTATTTATTAAACTCTTTGGTGTGTGTAGTTGAAGTTTTGCTTTTTAATTGCTTACATGGTTGGTGTTTGTATTTTCATAGCATTAACACATGCTCATCTCTGGTTCTTTTTTGTCTAGCTATATTGATAATGGTGACTGTGAGAAAGAGTTTTGTGACACTTAATTCTGAATTAGACCAAAATAAAGAATCGTTGTGAACCAAAAGAAATCTGGAAAGGTTGCATTAATTTGCACCTTATGGTATGAATGCATGAATTCGACTGAGAGTAAACAATGAATGAAATGTGTGACATTCATCAGTAAGTTCATGCAAGTAAAAGAATTAATCATGCAACTGTGGGTTCCATGGCCGGGCCAGGGGTGTGTGAGTCGGATCTTCTGCCGATTCACGCAATTTTAGGGAGCCATCACTAACAAAAATATCACTTAACAAATGTGCAGATGAAGATAACACAATTGCAAATGGCAGATGACTTCCCAGTAAAGAGGCCGATAATCTATTTTGGTGATAAAAAAGAAGCCAATGATGTGCCGAACAACACTCTTTTTGTTAAACATTGCAGCAGGAAGCTAAAATGGCCTCAGCCTCATCAAAGACCAGCCATGCCAAAACTAAGTTTTGTAAATCACTTGCATGCTGATCACTTATGACTTTAGGTAGTTCAAAATTACGGTGCATGGGCGTTAGTCTTTTTGTAACAATCAATAAAGCTATGCTGTAATGACTTATCTTATAATCATGTTCTATGAATGCTTTATGTTATGACTGCACGAAACACTCTTCAAGACCCAGTGCAGCATGCGGGTACTATTAACTAGTTTATCCTAATTTAAAAGGCATAAAAGAAATAAGTATCTAATCGAAATACAAGAACTAGACGCGATAAAAATGGGATTTATAATGGATTTGGGATAGATAAATCGTTAAATATATTTTATAAAAGTGAAACAAAATATAAACAATTTAGATATTATGATTTTTAGACAATAAAAAGATAATTTATTGTTAGGTATTATTTATTAAATGAATAACTTGTTTTTAAAAGTTTCGCGGTGGCTGGTTCTTTGAGATGAGCAAAACTATTTTATTTAATCATATAAATATTATATTGGGTTGAATCGGAGAAAAAAATATATAAAATTTTAAAGATCAAGTTCATATATATATTTATATGCAGAAGAGTTTAAGCGATAAATGTTTTGAGATATAAATGGTGTTCGGTTCGTAAAACTAGTTTGGTTTATTTATTTATTAAAAAAACAATTAATTTGGTTAAATTGAAAACTACACACACATATATATATATATATGTGTGTACATGAAAAAAAAACGTTTAAACGACAAAATTATCTTTGAGAGTTTTATGAGGGTCGGTTTGTAAGCGAGTACTGCTAGTTAAAGAATTTATAATAATAATATAAAAAGGAACAAATCTTTAATTAAAAGATTTAAAAAACACAGTAAAAAAGACAGAACCGGCCTAAAGGGACTTGAACCCATGCCCTTAGCCAGCTTAGAGCCTTAATTTATGTGCACCTGCCAACTGGGCAAGTGTCTTACCTAATGATTCTATGGAACTGAAAAATATAAATAACGTATAATGAATTAATATGATCCCAAAACAATATGAACCCTAAATCTGAAATCCCTAAATTGGAGGTTTCGTGCCCACTGTAAATCCAATTGGACAGAGGCCTCTGCTTAAACAAGCTTCAACAAACAAAAGGCATATAACAATTACCTAGTATGAATTCAAAATACAGGAAAACGAGATGGTTAAAGCTTCGTTCTTGAATACGAATTTGGATTGGATTGAAATGGCTATCTAAATTGAAATTGATAAAGGGTTTAGGTTTGCGATGATAAATTGCATTATGGACGTGCCTTTATAGGGTTTTGAGGTCAAGACCAATCCGTCTATAGAGTTGATGAAAATTGATTTGTTTCAATATAATTAGCTGTCAATTAGTTGTTCTTACTATATAGATTGATTACGCGTTGATAAAGTAACACGAAACATCATCAATCCTTGATTAATCGGCCAATTAGATGGGTTTGACCTTGGTCAAAATCGTAGAAGGGGTGGGGGAGGGGGGCACGGCTGGGAAGAAGAAGGAAGGGGAAGGTTTGAATCTAGATAAAACTTAATAAAACTAACATATATCAATATTAAAATAAATATATTTTAAAATTGTAATACATTTGGAAGGGGAAAAAACAAAATGGGTTGGGTTTCGGGTGCAAAAATAAACAAATGCTACATCGAAAGCCTATAGAGTCTATGTAAAAGACCATTTAAGTGTGAGTGAATCATTTGGAATTGTATTTAATGAAAATAAATTTAACACCGTTGATGGCCCAAGTTGGTTATTTGATCTTGATAAGCTCATCAACTCATTCAAGATTCATCCTGAAGATATTGTCCTATCTGCATATCAAACAAGCTTTCCTGAAGCAACTAAAGAGTTGTCTCTTGATTTGGACAAAATATGGTCTAAAGTAGGTGATGAAGAATTTGAATTTGTAAAGAAGAAGTATGATGATCTTGAAGATGATGTTGCACCTTGTGAAAATCTGATACAAATCCTATTGTAACCATTGAAGTTCCTTTACAACAAGAACCTAAGGCTATACCTTGCTACTGTGCTTGAACCTTTGTTTAACAATGATGGTCCTTCTACCTCATCAAGTTCAAATCAACCAAATGAAGAACCAGATCTGAACACTTCCAACCTTGATCCTGAAATTACTACAAATACAATTGTGCAGACAACTGCTACTCAAAGGAATCATCCTCTTGAAAATATCATTGGTGATCTTCATGAAAGAGTGACCAAAAGTGGATCTGAAACTACAAACATATGTTTATTTTCTGTATCCTATCCCAAATAGAGGCCAAGAATGTTAGAAAATCTCTAAATGAGAATAGTTGGGTGGAAGGTATGTAGGAAGAACTAGCATAGTTTAGAGATCTACAAGTATGGGAACTAGTTGATAAACCAAAACGAAAGTATGCAATTGGTACTAAGTGGGTGTTTATGAACAAGTGATATGAAAAAGGCATTGTCATAAAGAATAAAGCAAGATTGGTTGCATTAGGATATCTACATGAAGAGGGAATTGATTATGAAGAAGTCTTCACACCAGTAGCCAGATTGAAGCCATAAGAATTTTTCTTGCATATGCAGCCTCTAAAAATATCAAAGTATTTTAGTTGGATGTCAAATCTGCATTTCTAAATAGAAGAATAGATTAGGAGTTATATGCTACTCAACCTCCAGGCATCCCGACAGAGTGTACAAGTTAAGCAAAGCTCTTTATGGATTACATCTAGCTCTAAGAGATTGGTATGATGAGTTGTCAACTCACCTGCTTGACAATGGTTTCTGTAGAGGAGCTATTAACAAGACCTTGTTTTATAAGAGGAAATGTAGAAATTTGCTTGTCCTTCAAGTCTATGTAGATGACATTATTTTTGGTTCAACTGATGAACAAATGTGTAAAGAGTTTGAATAAGTCATGAAGCCAAAGTATTGCATGACCTCTATGGGAAAGATGAACTTCTTTCTTTGACTGCAAGTGCGACAGAAATCTGATGGGATTTTCATTAACCAGTCTAAGTATGTGAAGGAAATTATCTCCAAGTTCAAATATGATGATGTGAAGACTGTAACTACCCCAATGGACACTCATGAGAAAATGGTAGCTAATGAGAAGGGGGAGCAAGTGGATCAACATGAGTATAGAGCAAAAATTGGATCATTGATGTATTTGACCGTATTCAGACCTGACATCATGTTTGCAGTTTGTGTTTGTGCAAGATTTCAAACCAATCCCAAGCTTTCTCACATGTTATCTGTTAAGAGAATATTTAGATATTTGAAGGGAAAGCCTGACTTTGGTATTTGGTATCCAAAGAAAAATTCATTTGATCTTTGTGCATTCTCAAACAGTGATTATGATGGGTGCAATTTAAACAGAAAATCAACTACAAATGGATGACAATTTCTAAGGAACAAACTAGTATCCTGGCAGTGCAAGAAGCAGACTACAATGTCAATTTCTACTGCTGAAGCTATGTATATTGCTGCATCTGCTTGCTGTGCGCAGGTTCTATGGATTCAAAACCAGATGCTGGACTATGGTCTGAATTTCCAACACACTCCTATTCTCATTGATAATGCTGCTGCTATGTTTATAATGACAAATCATTTACATCATTCTAGGACAAAGCATATTGAGATTAGGTAGCATTTCATTAGAGATTGCAATGAAAAGGGCTTAATAGAGATGAAAAGGGTTAAGACTAGTGAGAATCATGCTGACTAATTCACCAAGCCTTTGGTCAAAACTAGATTCAACTACTTATTAAGGGCCTTAGGAATGATTAATTTTCACTAGATTCAACTACTGGTTTAAAACACAATTTTAAACCAGTTAAGTCCAATCCTTTCAGTTTTGCAAACAGGTTGACCTAATGTACATAATACTTAGTTCGCATTGCAGTTAAACTAGTTTATTTAATTAACTTGCAATTTTTAAGCTTCTCCATTGTTTGTATGATTAGATTATCATAATGTTCGTTGTATTCATTGAAGTTAAACTTTTAAAATGGAGCAGCATAATACACAAATGCAACTAAAATATGGTCTACACTCTGATGGTTGTGTGATAGCTGAGCTACTTTTTGGACATGTGGGTACTTAGTTATAAAGTTATTTCTTTGGCGTTTTAAGTTATTAAATAAGTTTGGACATGTTTATGTATTAGTTTAAACTTTATTCTAACTTGTTATATATTATGTTAAACTTATTTTTGTGCTCGGTTAAACCTATTATGTATTGTGTGTTAAGTTGAACTCGTTATGGACATATTTTGCATTCGCTTGATATCTGTTTATAAAATTTCCTTTTTATAATGAAGCCAACAAAAGCTAGCTTAGTTTAAAACTAACCCGAGCTTGAGCTCAAATTTTCATCTTGAATTCAAATATGAGCCATGTTTAGATATCCACTTGTGAACACAGAACAAGAGTAAAGTGGGAAATTAAAACTCATTGTAAAGTGTCGTCGCGCAAATTCTTACTAGTATAAACATATGTGTTAATAACCTTTTGTGTAAACCTTAAGATCTAACAGGCGTGTTAGTGTAGTGAGATGTCCATGTGTATTTTCGTGAAATAGTGCACAAAAGCTCCCACGTGTGTTATCTGTACTTCAAGCATTAACTCCGTGTTGATGGAGCAACTTAATGGAGCAACTTTTTGGCTATACATTAGAAAACCCAACAGATATACCTAACAGTTTAAAATGTTTTGTCTCAACGTTTAATATTTCATATATGTATAGTGTTTCCTCTAATGCTTGTTAGAATTGTTTATTATATAAACTATACTGACCGGCAATGTTTTATGTAAACATTTAACTTCTAGCGTGTGCGTTAGAAACAATTAGAAATGGTTTCTTTTATAGACGCTGTCCTTTAAAAACGTTATATGTAAACGTTCACTTTTATAACCTGAGCGTAATATGTATTTTTAACATGCGTGCAAGAAATTGTTTTAGTACATGGGCATTTAACATAAACCATATAAAACCGTTTGTTGTTTTAGGTTTTCATATTTGAATTTATAAACCCGTATTAATATTATTATATGATATTGCAAAACTATGGAAATGTTTTAGAATGTTTTTTAAATAAAGTTTTGCACATCTTAGATAATTCAAAATGGTTAGCTACTCTTGGTAAACTGTGATATTTGAGCCAAAACAAGGTACACCTCAGTACGTATTTACTGATTAAGCAAATAAACGCCTTTTGCGTAACAAACGAATGATTAACCGAACGGGTCAGGTTATGACCCAGATATCTCGGGGGGGCCATCTATAAGTGATATACGTTTAATACAAGATAAAACATTAGAAATATGACCTTAGTTTTATAGCAAACAAGTTAAACGAAAACATGCTCGTTTAACTACCCGCTATAGATTTAAACGCGAAAGATAGTTACAAACCAAGCATTGTATAATCCGTTAAGCCGAAAAAGACTTACCGAACACTTTTTTGAAATGTTTTAAGCGATCCGTGAAAATATTTTTAATTTTTACAAACATATAGTATGTTTTTATAATTTTACACAAAACTAGCCGAAAAACACACGTTTTCGCACTGTTTAACGCACCCGATAAGTTTTTCGCGCCAAAAACCGAACCCGAACTAAATTTGGACTGGGCTTTTCGTATTTGGGCTAAAGAAACCAGATTATTGGGCTAAAACAGCCCAAAGGGGAGGCCCATGGGTTCCTGGCCGCAGCCGCCACCCCACCCCCCTTATTTTTCCTTTCACATATAAACTAGATACAAGATATTTCTAACATCATTTTCTTGAAAACTCTGGACACAAGTTCTGCTCCAGCCAAAAACCAGCAAGAAACAAGGTAAAGAGGTCTTAAATAATCGATTTTCGTCTTGTTTAAACTCGTTTAATACCATAAAAACATGTCTTGATTACTAAAAATCATTCCTAACCGTGTAAAAATCCTAAAACTGGTCCATAAACATGTTTTAATGATAAACATGGTAAGGAACCTATTTTGATAGTTTTTTTTTTGGCCATAAACACGGATTAAAGGGTTGAAACGGCGTTTTTACGGTTCAAAAGTTCGTTTTTGTGCACTAGCTGAAACCCTAAGTTAAGGGCTGTTATGTTGATGAAAAATTGCTTGGTTTGTGATATAGGACTTATATCTAGCTTGCATAGAAGCACAAGAACCTGAAAATTTGATTAGAAAGTCGGAAACGAGCCAAACCCGCTAAGGTAATGCTGAAACACTCGCTTAAGGGCTGTTTAGGTTAAGGTTGTGATGTGCATATTATTAGGCCTTGAAATTTTACAGAGATATCAGGGACCATGTCAATGAGTCCCTGTTCAAATTTGGTAATTGTTAGACCATCCGAGAATATTTGGCGAATTTATTACCGAATTGGGACGTTTATTTGGGAAAAATAGCTAAAATATTTCAAAAATTATGAAATTTTTCTGGGAACTCAGATTTTATTTATTTTGATCACATACTAATTTTGGGATCATTTGGAGAATTTTAAAGGTGTTTTACTTATATGCGTTCGTGTGAATTTTTATAGCTAAATTTGGGCCGAAAAGAATATTGCACGAGCTTTTTACATTCTGGATTGATACAAGTTGATTTGGGACATGATTTGAGCATTCAGGAATTTTGTGGAATTTTTGGAAATTTTTTGGGGTAAACGGACGATTTTCAAGCGAAATATAGCTGATAAAATGAATTTTTATAAATTAATAAATCAGTAAATAAATTCCAGAAATATTTTTATAAAAATCTACATATTTTAATTAATAAGTGTTAAATTTTCATAACTTAATGATTAACGGTTAATTAATTATGCTAATTTGAATATTAAACAAATTCAGTTTTTATAAAAACCGGCAAGTTTGCGACTAGCGAATCTGCGGGAATATCAAAACACCAAGAGTGATCAAAAATTATATTTTTAGAATAATTAAGTAAAAACGAACTTTCTATGAGAAACCTGGACAATCCGGGTGGATTGTGCGCGTTCCTTCTTAAATCAAAATAAATAAACGGAAACGGGCCTCGTGGCTAATCCGGGACCCTAATAGGTGATCCTTCTTTATAAGTTAATCATTTTGTTAACCAATACATTTACCCAAGCTTATTTCCCCATAACTGTTTTCTGAACGCATAAACGAACAACTTGGCCCAGCTGGGAAAACGGGAATCTGAGCCAAGTTTGGTTTTAAGTATTAGACATTCAACAACATAACAACCTAAGCCTATTGCCACTTTCTGGGCGTTCCAGCTATACCCAGATTAGTTATACAGCCCAGTTTAGTATTAAGATTATAATAATATTAAAATATTAATATTATTATAATATTGATTATAGGAACTACTGATAGCAGACCGAACAAACCACGAGCTGATACAGTACTGATTATCTACTAAACCGTGAGTTTCATGACCCCACTTCTAAATTGTTTTACGAAATTTTTGGGTGAAAAGCATGTTTGATTACATATACATACCTGAAACATGTATTGATGTGAATTATCTAAGTGCTAACACACGAAAGTCCCCACTAACACAGTGATTAACTTCGAGCCGGTGGCTTGTGAATAGTACTATTGGTTTGACAAACCCAAACGGAATCGGCCTGGTTGCCGTGTCATATAGCGCCGTTTGCACATGACCATATCTATACAAACAGGCTATGCAGTGTTAGACATAGCTACCGGGGCATGTTGTGGGCGGAAAAGGGCCATAGTGGTTGATTGAGCGTGGGAAATGGATGCACGCAGCACGTACAGTCAAGGCTTCACTGTAGCTTAGCATAATTACATCATTTACATACATACATACTTATTTCATGATTACAAGTGTTAACTTGTGAATACTCATTACTGTTTTCTTGAAACTCGTGAAACTCACCAACTCTAGTAGTTGACCCGTTTTAAACTGCTTTTCAGGTGTACATAAATCGGAATGATTTGATGATCTGTTACTTTCCTGAGGTGTGTGGTTGATGCTATGTGAATAGAAGCAAAGGCGTTAGTAGTAAGAATGTATAGTTAACGAACTAGTTTTGTTTGTATGACCTAGACTGTAAAACAATGATAGAACAAAGAAATGTAATATATTGTAAATTAGTTTGTAATGTTTCTTTATAAACAATGTGTTGATACCAGAGGTGTCTGTTACATTCCCGTTTTACGCTTCCGCATTGTGCTAGCCGGGGAGTGACAGAAGTTGGTATCAGAGCCATTGGTTATAAAGAATTAGGTTATCCCTTAGGGTGCCTAAAATATAACCGTAGGCTCGATTAACTCTGGGAAAATAATTTAATAATAAATTAATATTATATACTGATGGATGTCGGGATGAACTTGTAGGGCAAGTGAGTTATTGTGGTCCAGAACATAATAACAGACTTGCTTGTACGAGGGAATTCGGGGAGAAGTCGAGGAACGTGTGGTTAGGTAAAAGTGGCAACATATGTGTATAAAAGGTAATGTGAAAGTATATATATATGTAACACTCATACGTGCTTATTTGGAATAAGGTGTATGAATACGTGTACGTACGATACTGTTGATGACGGTAAATTTTACTATGAGTATTATATTCATTTATATCCAATATTGATTTAAAAAATAATAATAATTAAAATTTTAATAAAACTAATATTATATTCTAATATAATTAATATTAAATTTGGTTTAACTAGTTAATTTTTTTCGACAATCGTTAGCGCTAGCAATAGATATTATTCTTATAACTAACCTTTGTGCAGAGTCATGTCAAGGAATAACGACTACGTACCAGAAGAAGAACCGGTAATCTCTGTTGAGGAGGACCCCGAGGAAGAATCATAGGAGGATTCAGAAGAGGAGGATCCAGAGGAGGAATCCGAGGAGGATCCAGAAGAGGAATCCGAGGAGGATCAAGAAGAGGAGGAACCGGAGGAGGAGGAGGAGGAGGAAGAGGTGGAAGAAGAAGTTATTTGTAGAGAGCTACCTAGGAATGTGCCTGATCTGTCCGGCTACAGATGTGATAGTTATCCACCCAGGTCACCACGCAGGGATCAAAACGAAGTTAACAGTCAGTATCGTCTACCTGCTAGAGTAGCCAGATTACCCACTCCACCTATACATCTGTCGCCGGCGACTTCAGCTACTGCGCGAGTCCGACAGACTGCTCGTATTCGGGTAACCCCGATTGACCCTACCTCGATTCCATTTAGATCTACCCACGACCGGGGAGGACCTTCACGCCCTAGGGTAGATACTTCATCTTCTCGTTCATTGAGTATACCTACCCCTCGCCCTGACCTCCCAAACACAGGAAACAACTCTTGGATGGCTGTCCTGACTGACCGTGTGATAGACCACTCGATAGCCATAGCTAACATTAACCAGGAGAGGAGGGACATGACCCAGTACTTATCGACGTTACATCAGATAGTACTGAACTTGCAGCAGTCAGATGCCTACCACCACTGGTGTTTGGATAAAGTGACAGTTCGGCTGTGGAACTGTTACTGGGTGATTACGGTGCTGTTATTTTTATGTTTGTGGCTAGCCTATCGTCTGTATGGATAGATGCGGAATATTACAATTATGTGTACATGATCTTTTGATACTCCATGTATGTATATAGTAGTATGTTATGTTAACGTGGAGCACAATTTTGTACATTATTACAAGCACTGACCCTTATAGGGTTAAGTCTAACAGTCACTTGGTGACAAATTTTGATATATACATGCAATCACTAGCCTTTATTAGGCTAAGTCTATATATCTTTTATTATCAATGTACAGAACAATTTGTGAAATGTCATGTCACACCCGGCCCTGAGCGGCGGAAACAGCCGGGCGCGCGCGAGTGGGGATTGATAATTAAGCACGGGCCATTGCAAACATTCAAAGATTTTCATTGCGCATGAAATGTTTAATACAAATACATTACATTGTTTAAAAATTACATAAAAACATCCAAGTATAAAAACTGCTGAAGATTTCCATGCCATATCCCCTTGCGCGGCGGGAACAACCACGCGCATCGAAGGGATAGAACTAAAATCTTCCAAAAAGCTAGTTTTAGATGTTTAGCGTGAGGTGCTCTAAGTGTGACTCCATGCGCTACCTAATTATCTCCTGAAAGACACGTAAAAACATTTGAATCAGTATAAACTGAGTGAGTTCACAAGTTTTAGTAACTTGATAAATCGTATTGCATCATAATCTTGATACAAATCATTCTGAAACATAATTCTGATAGCATCATTAAAACACATGCTTGGTAAAACATGGTTCTATCAACATATTCTGATAAAATCGTTCCGCGGGTTACGCTGCGAACATTTCTGGGAACTGTGCTCGTCTATGCAAAGTGGCGCTGCCACTACGAGCTAAAATAAGTAATACTGTCCCGCGGGTTACGCGCGAACGTTTCAGGAAAATGTGCTCGTCCATGCAAAGTGGCGCTGCCACTACGAGCTATTCAATAATTCCGTCCCGCGGGTTACGCGCAGACGTTGTGCCGGAAAACAAGGCGCTCGTCCATGCAAAGAGGCGCGACCCCTACGAGCGGGCTCAAACCCATAGTACTGCCCCATGACCATACTAGGCACTCGTCCATGCAAAGAGGTGCGACCCCTACGAGTGGGTGGATCAAACCAGCAGTCCCTACCCTTAGAGTTCCAATGGTAAAGTGATCACTTACTCGAGTTCTAGCGCACATACATCGAAAACCTTAGATAACCGTTCGCATTGCTCATCATGGAATGTAATTTAAACACAATCGCTTGCATAGCTTGTAAGTATACCATGATAAAACATTATTTAAGTACGTGTCCCTTGCCCCGAAAACAGTTTAAAAACAGTGAAAACAGCGAGAATAGGGGCTGTGAGACTCACCTGTGGTTCTTGTTAAGGGGTTAATCGATATTCGGGTTTTCTTGGTGTTGGCCTCGGAATCGAAGGTCTAGAATACGATTAAATAACAAGAAGTATATATATTAAGATCAAGAAATGGGAGAATATAAGGGTTGGAAAGTAGATCTCAAGGTTATATTCTCGGCTTACCTAGTAACAGGATCGGAAATGAAAACAACGGATGCTTGGGAGAGGATTAGTGCAAGTTTGCAGTTCTTTGAAGTGTGTTTTGTGTGATAATTTAGGTTACATATTTATAGGCAAACTCAAGGGAACACAATCCCTTGCTTTAGGGGATTGTAATCTTTTCATATCTAGGGGTAATGATGATAAAGTATGGAAATTATTATTATTTATTTAAAAGTGGAGTAGTGGATAAAAGATTTTGATTTTTGATTTGGTCAGGACATGCAGGTCTGGGGTTGGTGAGAATAGGGTGGCTGACAGTTAACTTTTCGTGTTACAGTGTGCTTTTTCAGGTACTTTTGTCTGTGTACAGTAAAAAGTGGAAAATCTCTGAAACACGCTACTGTTTCCTTTTGGGCGGGAGTAATCTCCTTACGTCTGGAGAATAGACTAAGTGTTCTGCGCGTATTACTTTGTGCGCATAGCTTTCTGCGTGAAGGACATTTCTTTGCTGCGGGTAGGTGCGTAACCTTCTCGCAGTTAGGGACATTGAGTTTCATTTGTAGATTCTCCAGGTGGTCTTGGTATTTCAACATAGTGATCAGTCATGTTGAAGTCAATTCCATCTTGGAGCTTCAGACAAACTAGCTCTCAATGTTCCCGCCATGCGGGGAGGTTAGTTCCCTTCCGCACGCGCACAAACGATTTAGGATGCACCCGCCTTAGCATCATGCGGGATGGTCAACCCATTAGACAACATAACGTTAAGGTACATGAAAACATAAAGCCAAAACATTCGCGTATGGCGCATATAACATATGCCCACGCTGGTTCTTAATATGGCGTGCTCGCGCAGGGCGCACATAACAAATGCACGCGCTGATTAACATGGCGCGCTCGCGCAGGGCGCACATAACAAATGCACGCGCTGATTAACATGGCGCGCTCGCGCAGGGCGCACATAACAAATGCACGCGCTGATTAACATGGCGCGCTCGCGCATAACATAATTACCTAATATTTAGGTTGATTACTTGGTTTAAGGGATTGGGAATTTACCGGGGTGTCACATTCTCTCCCTGTTAAGCGAATTTCGTCCCGAAATTTAGGAGACGTTGCTGGCAGAAGCCATGCTCTGAAAGAGGTGTGGGTATTTCATGCGCATCTGGTCTTCTCTTTCCCAAGTGAATTCAGGCCCACGCCTCGAGTTCCATTGAACCTTTACTAACTTGATTCGACTTCTGCGCAACTTTTGTTCTTTCCAATCGGTTACGGCTATAGGCTCTTCTGCGAAGTGCAGTTGTTTGTCGATGTGAATCTCTTCCAACGGTAAAATCAACGTTTCATCAGATAAACACTTTTTGAGGTTGGACACATGAAACGTATCATGAACTCCACTGAGTTCGGCGGGTAAACGGAGTTTATAAGCAACCGGACCGATCCTTTCCAGGATCTCAAATGGTCCGATGAAGCGCGGATTCAACTTTCCTCGCTTGCCGAAACGGGGGACTCCTTTCCATGGAGAGACTTTCAAAAGTACTTTATCCCCTACTTGAAATTCCAATGGTTTCCTTCGCACATCTGCGTAGCTCTTCTGTCTATCGCGCGCTGTCTTAAGGCGATCCCTTATCTGAAAAATCTTGTCTGTTGTTTCTTGGATCAATTCTGGCCCAGTCATTTGCTTGTCACCCACTTCAGCCCAGCACAGTGGGGATCTACACTTGCGCCCATACAAAGCTTCGAACGGCGCAACCTTGATACTTGTGTGATAACTGTTGTTGTAAGAAAATTCAACCAATGGGAGATGAGTATCCCAGCTACCACCGAAATCGATTGCGCACTGCGCGCAACATATCTTCCAATGTCTGGATTGTTCGCTCGCTTTGTCCATCTGTTTGGGGATGATATGCCGTACTCATGTCAAGACGAGTACCTAAAGCCCCTTGCAACGATCTCCAAAATCTTGAGGTGAACCGACTATCTCTATCAGAAATGATGGACACTGGGACTCCATGTTTTGAAACTACTTCTCGAATATACAATCGGGCTAACTTTTCCATCTTATCGGTTTCCTTGATCGGCAGAAAGTGCGCTGACTTAGTTAGCCGATCTACAATAACCCAGATCGTGTCATAACCCCCAGGTGTCCTTGGCAGTTTGGTGATGAAGTCCATAGAGATTTGTTCCCACTTCCACATGGGAATTTCTGGCTGCTGAAGTAACCCCGACGGCTTCTGATATTCAGCCTTTACTTTTGAACACGTCAGGCACTTACTGACATACGTCGCGATGGCGCCTTTAAGATTGGGCCACCAATACAGCGCTTTAACATCTTGGTACATCTTGTCTGCGCCAGGATGTACGGAATACCGCGTCTTGTGAGCCTCGTTTAATACCCGCTCACGCAATCTCCCTTGAGAGGGACCCATATGCGGTTAGCGAAGTATAGATTGCCGTTCTTAAGTTCCAAATTCTTAATCATACCCCCAAGGGATTCGTTTTTAGCAAACTCTGGTTTCAAAGCTTCTTGCTGAGCGTCTCGGATGCTGGTAAAGAGATCTGCGCGAATGGTCAGCCTTAGAGCCTTGACTCGTAGTGTTTTTATTCGCTCCTTCCTACTTAGCGCGTCTGCTACCACATTCGCCTTTCCAGGGTGGTACTTAATTTCACAATCATAATCATTCAACAACTCCACCCATCTTCGTTGCCTCATGTTTAAATCCTTTTGATCAAATATATGTTGAAGGCTCTTGTGATCCGTAAAGATTACACACTTTGTACCATAGAGGTAATGGCGCCAAATCTTTAGCGCGAAGACAACCGCTCCAAGTTCCAGATCATGCGTTGTGTAGTTCTTTTCATTGGTCTTGAGTTGGCGCGAGGCATACGCTATGACTTTGTCTCGCTGCATAAGGACACATCCGAGTCCCTGATGTGAAGCGTCGCAGTAAACGACGATGTCGTCCGTCCCCTCGGGCAGAGACAAAATTGGCGCACTACATAACTTCTGTTTCAACATTTGAAACGCTGCTTCCTGATTTTCGCCCCAAACAAACTTCTTGTCTTTCTGAGTTAGCGCGGTCAGAGGTAGAGCTATCTTGGAGAAGTTCTCAATGAAGCGTCGATAGTAGCCAGCTAGTCCTAGGAATTGCCTCACCTCAGTTGGGGTTTTTGGCGCTTCCCAGTTTTCGATGGCCTTGACTTTGGAAGGATCAACGTGTATTCCTTTCTCGTTTACAACGTGACCGAGAAAGTGAACTTCTCTAAGCCAAAACTCGCACTTGGAAAACTTCGCATACAACTTTTCTTTCCTCAACAATTCCAAAATCAATCTCAGGTGTTGCTGATGCTCGGCCTTGGTCTGAGAATAAATCAGAATATCATCTATAAATACAATCACAAACTTGTCCAAGTATGGTTTGCACACGCGGTTCATCAGATCCATGAATACAGCCGGCGCATTAGTTAGCCCGAAAGGCATCACTAAGAACTCATAATGGCCGTATCTAGTTCGGAAGGCTGTTTTCGGCACATCTTCCTCATGGACCCTAAGTTGGTGGTATCCTGACCGTAGATCTATCTTCGAATAATAACTGGATCCCTGCAACTGGTCAAATAAGTCGTCAATCCTCGGTAAGGGGTACCGATTCTTGACTGTCAGCTTGTTCAGCTCCCTATAGTCAATACACATCCGGAACGAACCATCCTTCTTCTTAACAAACAGTACTGGAGCTCCCCAAGGTGAAAAGCTTGGGCGTATGAAACCCTTATCCAATAGTTCCTGTAACTGATTGGATAGCTCTTGCATCTCAGATGGAGCTAGTCGATAAGGCGCTCGAGCTACTGGCGCAGCTCCTGGGACCAAATCAATACGAAACTCGACTTGTCGCGGCGGCGGTAATCCGGGCAAATCTTCAGGAAAAACTTCTGGAAATTCGCGCACTACTGGTAAGTCTTCAATTCTTCGCTCATCCCCTTTCTTCTCTACTACATGCGCCAGGAAGGCGTAGCACCCTTTCCTTAGGCACTTGCGCGCCTTTAGGCACGAAATCAGTTTCGTCGCAACTCCCCTTCTTTCCCCTTGAATTACCAAGGTTTCTCCGTTCAACAGTGGGATCCGAACCTGCTTCTCATGGCAAATAACTTCCGCGTGGTTCTCGACTAACCAATCCATACCTATCACAATGTCAAAACTTCCCAATTCTATTGGCAACAAGTTAATATTGAACCCGTGACCTCCCATGACTATTACACATTGTTCAGTTCTTTCGTTCGGGCATAACTGCCTACCATTGGCTAGTTCTATAGTATAAGGTGTGTCTAGCCTACTGGTCGCTAAGACTAGGGAGTCTTTAAACTCAGCGGATATAAAACTTAGGTCAGCGCCAGTATCAAATAAGACAGATGCAAAATGTCCGTTAAGCAAAAACGTACCGGTTACCACATTCGGCTCTTCTTTAGCTTCGCCTGCGCCGATCACAAAAGCTCTCCCGCGAGCTTGGTTTCCCTTTTGCGGGCAATCCCGACTAAAATGCCCTGGCTTCCCGCATGCGTAGCAGTTGTCGCTCGCTCCAGCTTCTCTGACACGGCAATTCATCGTCTTGTGCCCTGGTCTGCCACATTTGGCACATTCGATTCTTGCGCATTCACCCTCGTGGTGATACTTGCATTTGTTGCACCATGGGCGAGGCCCGCTGTATCCTTTCCTTGATGGCTCCGCGGCTTGGATCGCGTAAGCCCTTACGCTCTCCTGCTTCTTGAACGGTGGTTGCTTGGAGTCGGACCCTCGGTGGTGAGAGTTCCACTTCCTCTTGGGATCAGATGTTCGCTGCTCGATTCCGCGCGTAGTTAACATACCCGCACGGACCGTATCCCTTGTAAGGGTGATGGCCCGCGCTACCGCCTCATCAAAGGTTGGAGGCGCTGCGGCGTTGAGCGGAACCCTAACAACAGGAGGTAACCCAAAGATATACCTCTCGATCTTCTTTTCCTCCGTGTTTGCCATGTCTGGCACCAACTGGCAAAGCTCGTTGAACCGGTTGTTGTAGGCGTCGACATCCGTTCCTACCATGGTGTGGTTCCAGAATTCCTGTTGTAGGTTCTGAATTTCTGCGCTGAGAGCAGAACTTTCTCATCAACATTTCCTTCAGTTCCTCCCAGGTCTTGTGAAGAGCAACTTCTCGCCCCAAGGTTTTCACTTGAAGCTTCCACCAAGACGAAGCTGCTTCTTGGAACATGCAGGTCGCGTAAAGGACCTTCTGGTTCTCACTACATCCGCTAATGGAGAGAACTGTCTCCATCTTGTCAATCCAGTTGTAGAGCCCAATGGCCCCTTCGATACCCTTGAATGGCCAAGGCTTACAGGCCATGAATGTCTTGTAGGAGCATCCTTTGTCCAAGGCTCCTGATTCGGGTTCTGGGGTCTCGTTCTGACGACCCTGACTAGATTCGGCCTTGCTGGCCTCATGTGTTGCGATCGCTTGCGCGATTATTTCCGCGAGTTCCTCGGGTGTCATGGTAATTCCCTTGGCTTTAGTTGGAGGCATTCTCGCTTTAAAAGAGAATGAAAATATATCAAACTTAGCGCATGTACTCTGAACACATAATGTTTTTCTTTATTTACTAGACACTGTGTGACCCGTGTTCCTAAGTGTGTGCATAGTTTCTTTTGAAAATATTTTCTTTGAAAAATATTTCATGCGATTCCCCAACGGTTATAGTCTAGGTTAAAACTTCTTTTCCTAGTTCGCTATAACCAGTGCTCTGATACCAATCTATCACACCCGGCCCTGAGCGGCGGAAACAGCCGGGCGGCGCGCGAGTGGGGATTGATAATTAAGCACGGGCCATTGCAAACATTCAAAGATTTTCATTGCGCATGAAATGTTTAATACAAATACATTACATTGTTTAAAAATTACATAAAAACATCCAAGTATAAAAACTGTTGAAGATTTCCATGCCATATCCCCTTGCGCGGCGGGAACAACCACGCGCATCGAAGGGATAGAACTAAAATCTTCCAAAAAGCTAGTTTTAGATGTTCAGCGTGAGGTGCTCTAAGTGTGACTCCATGCGCTACCTAATTATCTCCTGAAAGACACGTAAAAACATTTGAATCAGTATAAACTGAGTGAGTTCACAAGTTTTAGTAACTTGATAAATCGTATTGCATCATAATCTTGATACAAATCATTCTGAAACATAATTCTGATAGCATCATTAAAACACATGCTTGGTAAAACATGGTTCTATCAACATATTCTGATAAAATCGTTCCGCGGGTTACGTTCGAACATTTCTGGGAACTGTGCTCGTCTATGCAAAGTGGCGCTGCCACTACGAGCTAAAATAAGTAATACCGTCCCGCGGGTTACGCGGCGAACGTTTCAGGAAAATGTGCTCGTCCATGCAAAGTGGCGCTGCCACTACGAGCTAATCAATAATTCCGTCCCGCGGGTTACGCGCGGACGTTGTGCCGGAAAACAAGGCGCTCGTCCATGCAAAGAGGCGCGACCCCTACAAGCGGGCTCAAACCCATAGTACTGCCCCATGACCATACTAGGCACTCGTCCATGCAAAGAGGTGCGACCCCTACGAGTGGGTGGATCAAACCAGCAGTCCCTACCCTTAGAGTTCCAATGGTAAAGTGATCACTTACTCGAGTTCTAGCGCA
Source organism: Bidens hawaiensis (assembly GCF_021521415.1). NCBI lineage: Eukaryota > Viridiplantae > Streptophyta > Magnoliopsida > Asterales > Asteraceae > Bidens > Bidens hawaiensis. The sequence goes on from NW_027498568.1 coordinate 41,892, forward strand.
CATACATCGAAAACCTTAGATAACCGTTCGCATTGCTCATCATGAAATGTAATTTAAACACAATCGCTTGCATAGCTTGTAAGTATACCATGATAAAACATTATTTAAGTACGTGTCCCTTGCCCCGAAAACAGTTTAAAAACAGTGAAAACAGCGAGAATAGGGGCTGTGAGACTCACCTGTGGTTCTTGTTAAGGGGTTAATCGAGATTCGGGTTTTCTTGGTGTTGGCCTCGGAATCGAAGGTCTAGAATACGATTAAATAACAAGAAGTATATATATTAAGATCAAGAAATGGGAGAATATAAGGGTTGGAAAGTAGATCTCAAGGTTATATTCTCGGCTTACCTAGTAACAGGATCGGAAATGAAAACAACGGATGCTTGGGAGAGGATTAGTGCAAGTTTGCAGTTCTTTGAAGTGTGTTTTGGGTGATAATTTAGGTTACATATTTATAGGCAAACTCAAGGGAACACAATCCCTTGCTTTAGGGGATTGTAATCTTTTCATATCTAGGGGTAATGATGATAAAGTATGGAAATTATTATTATTTATTTAAAAGTGGAGTAGTGGATAAAAGATTTTGATTTTTGATTTGGTCAGGACATGCAGGTCTGGGGTTGGTGAGAATAGGGTGCCTGACAGTTAACTTTTCGTGTTACAGTGTGCTTTTTCAGGTACTTTTGTCTGTGTACAGTAAAAAGTGGAAAATCTCTGAAACACGCTACTGTTTCCTTTTGGGCGGGAGTAATCTCCTTACGTCTGGAGAATAGACTAAGTGTTCTGCGCGTATTACTTTGTGCGCATAGCTTTCTGCGTGAAGGACATTTCTTTGCTGCGGGTAGGTGCGTAACCTTCTCGCAGTTAGGGACATTGAGTTTCATTTGTAGATTCTCCAGGTGGTCTTGGTATTTCAACATAGTGATCAGTCATGTTGAAGTCAATTCCATCTTGGAGCTTCAGACAAACTAGCTCTCAATGTTCCCGCCATGCGGGGAGGTTAGTTCCCTTCCGCACGCGCACAAACGATTTAGGATGCACCCGCCTTAGCATCATGCGGGATGGTCAACCCATTAGACAACATAACGTTAAGGTACATGAAAACATAAAGCCAAAACATTCGCGTATGGCGCATATAACATATGCCCACGCTGGTTCTTAATATGGCGTGCTCGCGCAGGGCGCACATAACAAATGCACGCGCTGATTAACATGGCGCGCTCGCGCAGGGCGCACATAACAAATGCACGCGCTGATTAACATGGCGCGCTCGCGCAGGGCGCACATAACAAATGCACGCGCTGATTAACATGGCGCGCTCGCGCATAACATAATTACCTAATATTTAGGTTGATTACCTGGTTTAAGGGATTGGGAATTTACCGGGTGTCACATGTCAGTATGTTATCTGGTTTACCTGTACAACATTTATTGTGATTATTATTACACAGTGCCGCAGATTGGGATTAGTACTAATTGGCTTATATTTGTTTATCATTATAGAATGGCCCCAAAGAAAGCAAACCCTATGACTAAGGCAGAAATAGCCGAGATGATTGCTCGGCAAATGCAAGCAGTAATCCCACTTATTGTAACACAAGTAACTGCTGGTGTTAATGCCAATATACAAACAAACCAGCAACAAATCAATAATGCTCCCCCAACCAACAATGAAACAGTTACAAATAACAATCCCCCACCTAATACAAATGCCCATACGAATGCAAATAATCCCCCATCTGATGCAAATAATGTCAACAACAATAATCCCCCACCGATCCCAAACAATAACAATAACAACCCTAATCCCCCTCGAAGGGAATATTCGATCAAAAACTTTATGGCCTGTAAACTGATTGATTTCAAGGGCACTGAAGGGCCAAACGGGTTAATCAAGTGGATCGAGAAAACTGAATCTGTCCTCAATATCAGCAATTGTCCACCCAAAAATATTGTCAAATATGTTGCTTCTACATTTACTGATCACGCATTAATGTGGTGGAACACTACAGTTCAGATAAAAGGGCAAGATACAATTAACCGCATGACATGGGCTGAACTCAAAACATTGATGCTAGAACATTTTTGCCCAAAGAATGAAATACAAAGGTTAGAACATGAACTTTGGAGTTTGGAAATGAAAGGAGCGGATTATTTGGGATACACGAACCGCTTCAATGAATTGGCCCGCTTAGTACCATGGTTAGTAACTCCTGAAGATAAACGAGTTGAACGTTATATTTGGGGTTTAGCCCCGGAAGTGAGGAGTTTGGTGAACTCCGTGGGGCACACATCATTTGAAAATGCTGTGACCCAAGCCGGAATTGTGACTTTTGACTTGGTAAGAAGCGGAGTATTGAGAATGACCGGAGAATCAGTGGGTATGAAATGAACTGACTACGGGACGAGAGCACAAGGAGGACAATCAAGCAAACGTGCACGTCCAACAATAAGAAATTATGCTATAACTGGTTCCGATACGAAGCAAGACAGGTATAAGGGACCCTTGCCAAAGTGCGATAAATGTAATTACCATCATGTGGGAGAATGCAGATTCCCGGTATGCCAGAAATGTGGTCGAACTGGGCATTATGCCCCTAATTGCAGAGCAGGTACAGAAATTGTGAACCGATCAACCCAAACAACTCAACCTCGTCGTCCACCGCCACCCAGACCTCAGCCAATCCGCCAACAACCTATCCAACAAACTTCAACTGCAGCAACCTACCGTGCCTATTATGAATGTGGCAGTACAGAACATATTAGAAGAAACTGCCCCAAGTTGAATCCAAGAGCAGTTACCAGACCGAATCAAGCATCGACTTCAAGTGCGCCTCGGGGACGCGCGTTTGTTATCGGGTCTGGAGAAGCACGACAAGACCCGAACGTAGTAACAGGTACATTTGTTGTTTTTGATCAATATGCTTATGTGTTATTTGATACTGGTGCCGATAGAAGCTTTGTTTCCTCTAGTTTTGTGTCCCTGGGTAATATGCCATTTAGTGAACTAACAAATCCCTATACTATAGAACTCGCTAACGGTAACTCTATAACTGTCAACCAAATAATCCTAAATTGTTCCATTATTCTTAATGACCACCCATTCCTTATTGACCTACTCCCGGTAGAGTTAGGAAGTTTTGATGTTATTGTCGGCATGGACTAGTTAACCAAGAATAAGGCAGAGATTGTGTGTAATGACAAGACAGTTAAAATTCCCTTTTCGAATGGTGAGGTGATTGTAGTACAAGGAGAGAAGTTTGGTTCGTTTTTACCTCTTGTGTCTCATCTTAAAGTGTTGAAATGTTTACGCCAAGGTTGTATGGCATTTTTGGCAAACGTAACTAAAAAGAATCCTGATGAGAAACGCATAGAAGAGATTCCTGTTGTACGTGAATACACTGATGTCTTTCCCGATGATCTACCTGGATTACCACCGAACCGACAAGTTGAATTCCGCATAGACTTAATTCCAGGATCAGCCCCTATTGCAAAGGCACCTTACCGGCTGGCACCCTCTGAAATGCAAGAACTATCCAACCAGTTACAGGAGTTGTTAGATAAGGGTTTTATACGTCCCAGTTATTCTCCTTGAGGAGCACCGGTATTGTTCGTAAAAAAGAAGGATGGAAGTTTTAGAATGTGCATCGATTACCGGGAATTAAACAAAGTTACCATCAAGAACCGATACCCTCTTCCACGAATAGATGACTTATTTGACCAACTTCAAGGGGCAAACTATTTCTCGAAAATTGACCTTCGATCCGGTTACCATCAAGTTAAGATTCAAGAGGAAGATGTGTCTAAAACGGCGTTCCGAACTCGTTATGGCCACTACGAATTCTTAGTTATGCCGTTCGCGACTGACTAGTGCTCCCGTAGTTTTCATGGACCTTATGAATCGAGTTTTTAAACCGTACCTCGACAAATTCGTTATCGTGTTTATTGATGACATTTTGATATATTCGAAAACCAAGGAGGAACACGAGCAGCATTTACGAACTATTTTGGAGCTGTTGAGGCAGGAAAAGTTGTATGCCAAGCTGTCAAAGTGTGAATTTAGGCTACAAGAAATACAATTTCTAGGGCACGTTGTTAACCGACACGGTATCCATGTAGACCCGAGCAAGGTTGAAGCCTTCAAAAACTGGCAAGCCCCAAAGTCATCGAAAGAGATCCGCCAATTTTTGGGTTTAGCTGGGTATTATCGGCGTTTTATTGCTAAGTTTTTCCAGCATAGCCCAACCTTTAACCCTTTTGACTCAAAAAGATCGTGCTTACGTTTGGGGAGAAGAACAAGAAGCGGTTTTTCAATTGCTGAAACAGAAACTATGCCAAGCCCCGATACTAAGTCTTCCAGAGGGAACTGATGATCTGGTAGTTTATTGCGACGCGTCCCGAAAAGGGTTGGGATGCGTACTAATGCAAAGAAAATAAAGTCATAGCTTATGCTTCCCAACAGTTAAAGGTGCACGAGAAGAATTACACCACCCATGATTTGGAGACCGAGCGCGGTTATTTTTGCACTTAAGATCTGGAGGGCACTATTTGTATGGCACCAAATGTACCGTATACACCGACCATAAGAGCCTACAACACATTTTTGACCAGAAAGAACTAAACATGAGGCAGAGGAGATGGGTAGAACTGTTAAATGACTTTGATTGTGAGATTCGATATCATCCGAGCAAGACTAATATAGTAGCAGATGCTCTGAGCAGAAAAGACAGGATCAAACCACTACGGGTCCGAGCACTTGGAATGATCATCCAAACCAGTCTCACCGAACAAATTCGTATTGCTCAAAATGAAGCTCTGAAAAGAGATCACTTGGAGAATGAAGGCTTACATGGGAGCCGAACAAAATTTTGAAGAAAGAACTGACGAAATTTTATACTACAAAAAACCGAGTTTGGATTCCCACTTTCAGTAATCTGCGTGATTTGATCATGGACGAAGCCCATAAGTCTAAATACTCCATTCACCCTGGAACAGATAAGATGTATAAGGACTTGAAGGAGTATTATTGGTGGCCCGGGTATGAAAAAGGATATAGCCTCGTACGTCAGTAAATGTTTAACTTGTGTGAGGGTTAAGGCTGAATATCAAAAACCTTCGGGAATGTTGCACCAACCGGAAATACCACAATGGAAATGGGAAAAAATTACCATGGATTTTGTAACACACCTCCCTAAAACTTCCTGAGGAAATGATGCAATATGGGTGATAGTTGACCGACTAACCAAATCCGCACACTTCCTTCCAATTAGAACCACGTTCACAACCGAAAAAACTTGCTCACATTTACATAAATGAAGTCGTATCCCGACACGGCGTACCCATTTCAATCATCTCTGATCGTGATAGCCATTTTACCTCTCGTTTCTGGCAAGCCGTACAAGAAGCTTTGGGAACCTGAATTGACCTAAGTACCGCCTACCATTCAAACCTTAGAAGATTTGCTTCGCGCTTGTGTACTAGACTTCGGTGGAAACTGGGGATCAACATCTTCCACTGGTTGAATTTTCGTACAACAATAGCTATCACAATAGCATTCAAGCGGGTACCATATGAAGCGCTGTACGGGCGGAAATGTAGATCACCCTTGTGCTGGAGTGAGGTGGGAGATACCCAAATTACATGATCTGACTTGATTCAAGAAACCACTAACAAAATCCGTAAAATCACAACCAAATTGAAAATCGCCCGAGATCGACAGAAAAGCTATGCTGATGTTCGTTATCTTTTGAAATAGGCGACAAAGTTTTTTCTGAAAGTATCCCGTGGAAATGCGTCATTCGATTCGGAAAAACCGGCAAACTAGCCCCGCGATACATTGGGCCATATGAAGTCATTTCTAAGATAGGTCCGGTAGCTTACCGACTGAAACTTCCTGTGGAGTTGAGTTT
>NW_027498569.1:0-122474 GCF_021521415.1 Bidens hawaiensis
ATCTCACCGTTTCAAATCAACATATTATTATCATTAATATTAATATTACTAATATTAACCTAAGTTGATAATTATAAGAATTTGATTTAAATATAAATTTGTTTTAATTATATGATTATGATTATTATGATCAAAAATGATATATATTTAAATAAATATATAATTAAATAAGTGATTTTAGTCTATAATATGAGGTGTTGGCTATTTGTTTAAAAAAATAATAAATGAAATATACATATTCATTTTGCTTTGATTTTTGGTGTTTTGAAATCAAAGCTCTCCTCGTTTTCTTTTTTGTTTATGTAGTTAAACTAATATTATGATCATGTTTATGTTACTACTTGGTTGGATTTTAATAATTGTAACCTTTTAATATTAGAAAGCATAAAAAACATAAAACCATGTGATACAAAATATAAAAGTTCATAACAAGTTCATAAAAACTTCATAACATACAAAATATTAAAGTTTGATAGAATATAACAAAGTAGTGTAAATCAATATTTACACTACCGTGTCCCCGTCTTCGTCCCCGTCGGTTGAGGCGCCGGCGCCGGCCCTTGATGTGCTAGCCTCGTGATCAAAGCGTGGGGGAGGTAATGTGTAATCCTCACCGCGTTGTCGGCTGGCCTCCCTCTCCATCATCCAATCCATTTGACGTTGCATCCATAGCACCGCGTCCTCTACTCTCCGTAAGCGTGCATCCGTGGCGTGGTCTAAACTCACAGCGCGATAGGTGCGCGGTGCGTGCTGCGGCACCCGTGGCTGACATTAAAATGAGAATTAAACGTTAATATTTAGACATAAACAAATAAATGTAAACGAGTTATAAAAGTAACCTGAACCTGCTGCGTTCCATCCGCCGCCTCATCCTCCCCCTCCCTTCTGTCCTCGTCCCCCGATTGCTCTTCGTGGTTGTTGTCGACGTGCACCTCCGGGGCAATCAATGGTGGAGGCTCGACTAATGGCACCGGTATGTACGGTGGTCTGTTGAAGTCCGTAACGAGACGGTCTCTTCTTCTCCCGTCGAGGTCCTTAAACTTGAGAACAATACGTGTGCCCTGGGCGCTACCACGGGCGAGCTCGCGGGGGGATACTGTCGGGATCGTAAGAGTAGCTAGCTGTGTTTCAAGTCCCAAATAATGCGCGATGCGCGTCACGTAGGGGCCACCGAGCAACGATCTAAAAAGAATCAATTGAAAAACTAAACATATTATTTAAAGGAGATTTTCCTTTGCAATTAAGATGGACTAGACGTTTGAATCAATTGAATCAAAAAATGATGAATAATATCCCGATATACGGTCAACTGATTAGCCTCATAAATATAAGAAATATTACTATATCCTATATTCAAAAGAAAGAAATGAATCTGGATATAATGAGGAGACGTTTAAATCTTACACAATTAACTAAAAGGGAATTTTGATTATGGTACCTGCCCGTCTATCTGTAAAAAATGATGGACAGTTTTTTATGTATCAAATCATAGATATTTCATTGGTTCATAAAAGTAAACACCAAAGTAATCAAAGATACCGAAACCCCCAAAATGTTGCTTAAGAATCATTTTGATGAATTCATTCCAAGACATAAAAGAAAAACTCTAAATAGCGACAAAAATAATTCTAATTTGCTTGTTTCTGAAAAAATTCTATCGTCTAGACGTCGTAGAGAATTGAGAATTCTAATTTCTTTCAATTTAAAGAATCAAAATAATGTGCATAGAAATCAATTATTTTGCAAAGAGAACAAGATAAAAAACTGGAGTCAATTTTTGGATGAAAGTGAAAATTTTGACATAAAAAAAATACAAGTCTGGGAATCAACCTAAATAATTGAGGGGTGTTAACGCAACGTTAAGGTCTATACGCGGCGTCATTGTGGAAAACGACAGACTTCGCCAATCAAATCATCCGTAGACGTCGTGGTCGTCGATCAAATCAGTCATGTCGAATAAACCTCCACGTTAAGATCTAAACGCGCCGTCTGGTGGTGGTGGGGGTGTGGTTAGGAGGACCCAAAAAATATGTATGAAATGTCTCCTCATCCTGTATCAATTACCTGCTGCTTTTTCAGAAAAAGCAAAAGCAATACAGACAATAAAAGTGGCATGAGACCAACTTTTTCATAAACTTGTTTATATTCATTCTTTTGCCAATATTCACTACTATAATACTAAAATAACAAAACATAATTCTACAAAGAGAACAAGATAAAAAACTGGAGTCAATTTTTGGATGAAAGTGAAAATTTTGACATAAAAAAAATACAAGTATGGGAATCAACCTAAATAATTGAGGGGTGTTAACGCAACGTTAAGGTCTATACGCGGCGTCATTGTGGACAACGACAGACTTCGCCAATCAAATCATCCGTAGACGTCGTGGTCGTCGATCAAATCAGTCATGTCGAATAAACCTCCACGTTAAGGTCTAAACGCGACGTCTGGTGGTGGTTGGGGTGTGGTTAGGAGGACCCACAAAATATGTATGAAATGTCTCCTCATCCTGTATCAATTACCTGCTGCTTTTTCAGAAAAAGCAAAAGCAATACAGACAATAAAAGTGGCATGAGACAACTTTTTCAAAAACTTGTTTATATTCATTCTTTTGCCAATATTCACTACTATAATACTAAAATAACAAAACATAAATCTACAAAGAATCATGAAAAAAATTGTAAAAACTATAAACGTTATAAAAATCATCTTCATCTCAGTCTCCCATTTGGTGGTGTGATGAGCATATGAATGATCTAGCAAGACCTGGCGGACCAAAATATTAAGCGTATAATTAGACAAGACGATACACCACTTGTACAACGTTACTAACGAATGAAAACCCACCTGTCTGTTCTGTCTGTTTTGTTGACCGGTCAAAAAAAGCATAGCTCGGTGTAGCCATGCGAGTAAGGCAACAATGTCTCAGCATAGTCAAGTCTAGAGCTCATGCTTCTTCTGAATCGGCTTTGGACCGACTCGACTTCAGCCCAGAATATGCTGTACACGGGCCTATGATCCGAAAACCTTGACTCGCCTCGCACGTATGATAACTGATGAAGCCCACCACCATACCATAGTATCCGGTCACACCTTTATTTCCAAATATCATTATTACACATGTTAATATCGTGATATCAATTATAAGTAGAGAACTGTAACAACCACATAAACACCTAGGCATACAAATCTTACCATGCAGGAGTCCGTCTTTTCTCTTTATGGTGCAAACTATCGCCGGTGTATCTGTCTGAATTAGTGAGGTACTTATACGTTGGCGGAAAGTATATCCTCCCTTCATTCCATCCACGGAACACTCGGCCTCTTCTTTGCTCGATTCGCAACTATGACACGAAACTGAAGTTAGCCTGATAACTTTTTTAACTTGTTTGAAATAACACACAACTCAGATGAACTAATTAAAATTAATACCTGATCTTTCTCCAACAATGCTCTCCAGTTTTGCATTTCAACAAGCGCCTTTGCAGATCGATACGAGAGGGCAATTCGGTAATTAAGATCCCCTAGCCAGATAATTCGACTGGACCAATACACAAGACCGAATTAGGAATCAAACATGCTATCTAACATCATTAAACTATACGAGTTCTTGAAATGAATCTCTTACTCGTGTTCTAGTATCGTTTCAGGGGATTTTTCGTCGTTCGTGCCTTGAACACGCGGAAACCTCGTTTTCTTAACAATTTCCATGAAATCCGAGTTCCTTCTTAGTTCATCGCCCTCCTTTTGACCCGAAGTCAAATGACTACAAACGAAGCAGAAACTCGTTTTATGCAGCAACATACTCACAGATACAGATCCCTACAAAACCAAGTGAATATACTGTTAATTTCTCTCTTGAATTACACATATGCAAATGCAACTTTAATTCAGTTAATAAAATAAAAATTAAGATCAACTTTACCTTATTTCCAAGATAACCCATTAACCCTCTGCCAACACAAGACACCTTCATGTTTCTAACATGCTCCCTTAGTTCACTCTTCACCCAAACAGTCAGAAACACACCAACCATCTGTTTACTTGCAACCAAACAATACTGCGATTGTGCGGGCAACCGGCAGCCGTCATCCATAGGAACAGCAGACGCGGGTGAGAATGAGTTCGTGCTCGGTGAATCCCCCATGGGCCCATAATCGTCCTCAGATCTTGACCCGTCACTCGGTCTTTGACCCCATGATGAGTAATCACTCAACCGGTTGCCCGAAGAATAATCACTCGGCCTATAGTTAGCCGAATAGTCACTCGGCCGGTAACTTGAAGAATAATCACTCGGCCGACGACTCGAGGATGAATAATCACTCGGTCTGTAATCACTTGGCCTATGACTCGATGATGAATAGTCACTGGGTCTATGACCGAAGATGGCCCGGTCGCATACACTGTACCGCCGGTCAAGCCGCGGTTGATTCATTGACGGGTCGGTTTCAGTTCTCCAGCTTCTTCTTGGAGCCTGAAACGAGCGTCTGTGGAGCATGTTTGAGGCTTTTTGCCTCGATGAACCTTCAAAATCAGCATCATACTCAGCAACCGGGTCGGGAATGGGGGAGGGCGTGTAACAGCCGCTTCCCCCACTTGTCCCGGGCCGGTTGTTCAGGGTCCTGCGAATTAAAGATAGCCATTTTTTCGCAGGACCGTTGTCTTCTGCACCAAGAATATTAGCAGCATTCAAGGGAACTACTTCTTGAAACCTGAAATCAATCCCTTTTCATTAATTTTACAAAAATTTAGGATACCAACATAATTATGAAAGAACATCGTACCCGAGTACATATATGTCCGCCTGTGGAGCAGCGTGTAACCAATCATCAAGATTCATGTTACTAGAAGGGGATTTCCCTCCCACATTCCATGTAGCTGCAAAAATACTGTAAAGTCCAAAATATAAGTTAATAAGCAAAATTATATAACCGTTTCGTTTCAAATTCATCGAAAACCAAACCTGTAATTATGGACGTTTATAATCTGTGGATGCTCAAGATCAACTCTACTCCTCCTGCTTGATTTCTCTGTACATCAAAAGCAGAGAGTCAGATTGAGTGACAGTTTGATGTGTTTTAAGGTTAAGAGTCCGTACCAGTTTTGGACTTCTTGATCGCTGGTGGCTCCCTTTCGGAAACTTTATCCGCCTGAAACTCCTCTCGTTTGCTCTTGATACTGAACCATTTCCTCACCAGTGATTTCGACCACGAAAACTGTACAAATAAAAATAAAAATCAAACTCTTAATCTTATTAATCTCCCTCAAAATCACTAACCAACCTTATTCTTTTTGGAAATATCGTCCATCATGGTTGGTTGGTTTGTTGCTACCAATTCATGCGAGAGTGTAATGTTGTTGAAACCCAATAGTAAGTAACAATGGGTGTAGTGTAGAATTGTTTGTGAGGGAGATGGGTTTGGTTTGGTTTCTTTAAGAAAAGAAAAGAAAAGAAAGAAAGATATTAAAGTGTGATTGGAAATGAACAGAGACCAATGCAGAATAGGAAGGAAGGAAGACAGTGTTGATTTTGAACGGAATAAAGTGCAGTCAGTGGTCTTTTTCTTTATGGAGAGGATGACCATCACTTTTTTAGTTTTATTATTTTTCTCCAAACCCAACGCCTGCCCGGGATGGAGGGGGCAGCTACTCAACACCTGCCCGACAAATAAGGGTAGTCATTTCCCTCTCCACCTCTGCTGCAAATGCAATTCAAACAAATTAATAATAATAACAATAAAGCAATAAAGATAAGTGAATCAAGGAAGGTAATCCATATGGGATTCCTACCCTTCTTTTTCATAAATCATTGTTTTACTTGTAAGATATTCCAAATTATCTTTTTCTAACCTTAACAAATCAGTTTATTTGATGCTAAACACTTTGATTATGTTCGGAGTTAAGGTGAAAAGGATGTTAGAATCGTGATGATACAAGTATGTCGTTTCTCCTTATCTCAAAATCCTTTTCGTTACTTCAATTGTTATGCATACAACTATAAATACTGGTTTGTAACACTTTGGTACAAGTTCATGTGAAATCGTGGATTCTTCCATATGAGATTTGGATCGACTTTTGATAATGATATTGTAAATAAATTTGTGATTTTTGTTTGGAAGGTATGTTGTATAAAGTGAAATTGTGTTAAATGAGTGGCGACTTTTAATACAACATAAAATATATAATGTCTAGTAATAAGGGTTTTTTTAGTATGTGGTAATGATATAGAGAAAAAATGACAGAGACAATGTGATGAAATGAATCATTACTGTTTTTTTTTTATTTTGTTTGGTTAAATGTATAAGAATGAAATGAATTATTATTTTATATTGTTTGGTAAATACAAAAAGACATAAATTTGAAATTCACATGACACAAATACCTATACCTCAAAATAAAGAAAATTTGCCAAATGACGATGACAACGGTGGTGCTGGTGATGACAACGGTGGTGGTGGTAGTGGTGTCGGCTAACGACGAGAATGACGGTGATTGTGATGGTGATGACAATGGCAGTGGAGGTGGTGGTGGTGGTGGCAGTGTCGTTGGGGACATGGGTAACAATGGAGTCGAAGACGTTGGCAGTGGCGGTAACGATGGAGAAGGTCAGGTGTTTTAGGTGGTCAGGTGTTGGCAGTGATGATATGGTGGCGGTGGTGGTAGTGTCGGCGGTGTTGGTTAGGTGATGATGGTCAAGCGGCGATGGTAGTGTATATAAAGTAAGGATAAAGATGAATGAAATGAAAAAAAAACAAAGGGTACGAACAAATAATTCTGATTGAATATGATTCCTTGTGCAATCGTTGATCTTATTTCATAAACCAGCCAAGCATTTTTTGTATTCTATCACTCGCAATAAACTATTATATTCCAGTTTGTTATAATATTAGCCCTGATTATAACAAGATTATTGAAATAATATTGGAACTTGAATATAACAAAGAAACAAGAGAATAAAGAAAGGTGAGAATGTGAATTACTGGATGCAAATTAATTGTTACAATACATGGTATTTATAATACCAAAATAACTATCTAGGAATATTATTTGAGCAGACAAACTCATATTATTGGTTTGACAAAGGTGAAAAGGTGACATACAACTTGTAAAATCGTCGGTGGTTTCACAACACTCCCCATTGGATGACACATTTTCGTCTTGAAGTACTGCCTCATTAAAAACCTTGCTAAAGAAAAACCCAATGGGAAAAAGCTTTAGCTAAGGGAAAAAGAGTGCAGTATATAGCTCCCCCTCAAGTTGCAGGTCGTTACATCATCCGTACATGGCGCATGCCAATATCATGGACATGTTTTCTAAATGTTGTTGTGGGAAATGCTTTTGTGAAAAGATCAGCTGAGTTGCTGCTGGATTGGACATATCTCATCTCAACCTTATTGTTTTTAATAAGGTCCCGAGTATACTCAAAAAATCTTGGTGGTATATGCTTTTTTCTGTCACTTTTGATTTACCCTTCATTTGCGAGACACAAGCTGCATTATCTTCATAGATAGGTGTTGGAATTCGATCTTTCTCTAGTCCACAAGAAATCAATATGTGTCGCGACATAGATCTTAACCAAACGCATTCTCTTGAAGCTTCATGCAATGCAATGACTTCAGCATGATATGAAGATGTTGCAATAAGTGTTTGTTTCTGGGAACGCCATGAAATTGTAGTTCCTCCATTCTTAAATATGTATCCAGTTTGAGATTTTGCTTTATGGGGATCAGATAAATAACCTACATCTGCATAACCAACTAACCCTTCTTTTGAATCGTTAGGATAAAATAAACCTAAGTCAGCAGTTCATTTTAGATACCGAAAAATATGTTTAATACCATTCCAATGTATTTTAGTAAGTGATGAACTGAATCTTGCCAATAAATTAACTGCAAAAGAAATGCCAGGTCTTGTACAGTTAGTAAGATACACACGTGCTCCAATTGCACTGAGGTATGATACTTCGGGACCAAGAATCTCTTCATTATCTTTGCAAGGACGAAATGGATCATTATCAACATTGAGTGATCTAACAACCATTGGTGTGCTTAAAGGATTTGCTTTGTCTATATTGAAACGCTTTAAGAGTTTCTCAGTATAAGTTGACTGATGCACAAGTATCCCATTATGCATATGCTCAATTTGTAAACCAAGACAATATTTGGTTTTTCCAAGGTCTTTCATTTCAAATTCTTTCTTTAAAAGAGCAATCGCTTCATTAATTTCTTTTTGTGTCCCAGTTAAATTGAGATCATCAAAATACACAGCTATGATCACATATCCTGATGTTGTCTTCTTGATGAAGACGCATGGACAAATAAGATTATTTGTATATCCTTTGCTTATCAAATAATCACTCAAACGATTGTACCACATCCTTCCAGATTGTTTCAGTCCATACAAGGAGCTTTGTAACTTGATGGAATACATTTCCTTAGGCTTTGAGCTTAATGCTTCGGGGAGTTTAAATCCTTCGAGAATTTTCATATAGATGTCACTGTCTAGTGATCCATACAAGTAAGCTGTGACAACATCCATAAGACGCATCTCTAAATTTTTAGAGACTGCTAAGCTGATTAAATATCTAAACGTAATAACATCCATAACAGGAGAATACGTTTCTTCATAGACAATTCTTGGCCTCTGAGAAAAACCTTGATCTACAAGTCTTGCTTTATATCTTGTAACTTCATTTTTCACATTTCGTTTTCTCACAAAAACCCATTTATATCCTACAGGTTTTATTGACTTTGGTGTAATGACAATAGGTCCAAAAACCTTTCGATTGTTTAGTGAGTTTAATTCAGCTTGCATGGCATCTTTCCATTTGTTCCAATCTTGTCGATTTTTACAATCATCTACAGATTTTGGTTCATGGTCATCATTTTCATCCATGATATCACTTGCCACAGAATTAGAAAATATATCATCAATATTTTCCATTTCATCTCGATCCCACATTATATGTAATTGACCATAGTTGATTGACAATTCCTTATTATAATTATTTATTTCTTCCTGAGGGAATGTTATATTATTTATTCTTTCTTGATGGAAGGTTTTATCAATCATTCCTTCCTTAGGGTCAGTATCCTTTTCAGAGCCCTCTTTTTCAAGGATTTTTATCCTTTGAACCGATTGGCCTTCCACGTTTTAAACGTCTTTGGGATTTATGAGGTGCATTATTATGGTTTTGCTTGCTTGGAATCTCAACTCGAGCTGGAGCATTAGCAGCTGGTATATAAGTTTAGTGACCCTGTTTATATCAGTAAATGCATCAGGTAACTGATTGGCAATTTCTTGTAGATGTATTATTTTTTGAACCTCTGTCTCACTTTGTTTTGATCTTGGGTCTAGGTGTAACAATGATGGCACACACCATGATATATCTCTTTCTTGCTTTTTCATTTCTCCCCTAATGCCGGGAACATTGTCTCGTTAAAATGGCAATCAGCAAAACGTGCTGTAAATACATCACCTGTTAAAGGTTCAAGGTATCTTATAATGGAAGACGTTTCATATCCACCATATATTCCCAACCTTCTTTGGGGACCCATTTTGGTGCGTTGTGGTGGTGCAATAGGAACATACACAGCACACCCAAAAATTCTAAGGTGAGAGATATTTGGCTAATTTCCAGAAACAAGTTGTGTGGGAGAGTATTTATGATTTGCACTTGGTCTCACACGGATTAATGATCCAGCATGCATAATTGTATGACCCCAAATAGAAACAGGGAGTTTTGTCCTCGTTATTAATGGTCTAGCTATTAGCTATAGGCGTTTGATAAACGACTCGGCTAAGCCATTTTGTGTGTATACATGAGTAACAGGGTTTTCTACAACAATCCCCACACACATGCAATAATCATCAAAAGCATGTGTAAATTCTCCCACATTATCAAACATTACTCTTTTAATGGTATAATCGGGAAAATGTGCACGTAATTTGATAATTTGAGCAAGAAATTTTGCAAAAGCAACATTACGAGTCGATAATAAAGAGATATTAGACCATCTGCTGGATGCGTTTATTAAGACCATAAAGTATTTAAATGGTCCACATGGTGGATGAATTGGTCCACATATGTCACCTTGAATTCTTTCAAGAAACATTGGTGTTTCTTTATCGACTTTTAATGGCGAAGGCCTTATAATTATTTTGCCAAGAGAGCAAGATGTACATTGAGATATTTTATCTATTTTGTGGATCTTTTGACCTTTCAGTGGATGCCTATGTGTATTTTCGATGATCCTTTTCATCATTGTGGATCCTGGATGGCCTAATCTGTCATGCCATAAGTTTATGATACCAGAATCGCAACAATTTTCTTTGACTGCCATATGTGCTTGAGGCACATTTATATATATATATATATATAATGCAAACCGGAATGGAGCATTGACAATTTTTCCAATATCTGATCTTTGCTTATGATATGCAAATATTTTTCATTACTAACAGTCCTTGACTGAGTACCATACCCATTATGATATATGTTTTTGAAACTCAACAAATTTCTTGTTGATTTTGGGAAAAATAAAGCACTTTCTATTTTGAGCTTTGTACCATTTGGTAATGCTAAATTAACTTTTTCCACTCCTTCTATCAAGTTTGTAGGACCGGATATTGTATTGATGATCCCTTTTGTTGGTTTCAGTTTATAAAAATATTTTTTAGATCTAAGTAAAGTATGCGTGGATCCACTATCCGCTATACATATATCTTCTTCATTTGTTTGACCTTGTGCTCTAGTGATTTTCATTTTAAATCTTGAAAAATATTAAGAAAAATAATAAGTGTATAACGAAGACATATGATATTTTAATAAGAACTTTATTTAATTGAAAAACAAGCAGTACATGAAATGAACTACATAATTAAAGATAATGAGAAACACACTTAATTATTGCATATAGTTATAGTCGTCAAGCAACTTTGTTTCAGAGTTCCACCTCAAAGTCTTCAACGCTCAGTTCAGCATTGATATTATTAAAGTTATCAACATGGTTTACTTCTTTCTCTTTTCCTTTGAGGGAGGCTTGGTATAGCTCACACAGATGTGGAGTTGTGCGACAAGCCTTTGCCCAGTGATTTGTACTTCCACATCTAAAACAGGAAGTGCCATTGTTTTCGGACTTACCAGCCTCATTCCATTTATTGTGTTGGTTGGAATTGTTATTTTGTGGAACATGATAATTGTTGGCTCTCTGGCTAAGACCACGACCACGGCCACGACCACGACCGTAAGAATTAGTATTCCATTTAAATGAATGGTTACGATCATTAAAATGCCTTTTGTCAAAATGACCGACCACATCCACGACTTTGTTCCCATTTATGACCATAATTTTTATGAGAAATTTTGTTAGCAACATTTGCTTCTGGTTTAATGAACCCGTGGGACGAGATTGATGATTTTTCCTCAATAATTCATTATTTTTCTCTACTACAAGGAGTAATGTATTTAGATCAGAGTATCTCCTAAAATTCTGCAAAAGATAATGTGTTTGCAAGTTCATATTTGATGCATGAAATGTAGAGAAAATTTTCTCTAACTTTTCTTCCTCTGTTTTGGGATACCAAAAAAATTCTAGCTTTGAGCAAATTCGGTATAAAGCAGAGGTGCAATCATTTACCCTCTTAAAATCTTGAAACCTAAGACTGTCCCATTCATCTCTAGAAGTAGGAAGTAAAACTTCCCTTAGATGACCAAATCTGTTTTTCAAATCTTCCCATATCGTATATAGGTTATCACAATTAAAATACTAATGATGTAGTAATTCATCAATATGTTTGTGGATGAAAACATCAGCTCTTGCATTATCCTGGTCAGAGCAATCATTGTCTTCTTGGATTGTTTCTAACACATCCATTGATTTCAAATGTCTTTTGACATTTGCTGTCCAAGACATATAGTTTTCTCCAGAAATGTTGAGTGCAGGGAATTCAAGTTTTGAGATATTTGAAATTTTGTTGCTAAACATAATAGAGCAAATAATAAGATAAATATTAGAATCCATATATATCAATCAAAAATGAGATACAATACATTGGTAGAGCTATAAACATATAAAAGAAAAAGGAAATACCGAAATCTTCAGATGAGAGATTAAAAATTAGAATAAGAAGTAGTATAAGCATTATAGTGACAAACAGCAAAACCGGGTGAATCATTTTGAAAGCTTTATCTTGGATAAATTTATAAGAAGAATGTTTGTTGTAAATGAAATGGAGTTGATAATTGGTTATTTATAGTGAAATTTATAACTATTTTATAACGGTTATATTACCGCTTTATAACGGCAATATTACCGTTTGTATGTGTGTGTGTGTGTATATATATAATATTAATTATTTTAAAGTAAGATAATAAATAAGATATTAAATAAAGTTTATTTCATAAAATATATAATTAGTATGCATAATAATAAGAATAGAATTGTTAGTGTAAATGAATTTAACATCTAAATGAAATATTAGTGTGCATATAAAAAGTTAGAATTGTTATCAAATTTTAATAACAATGTTTATACACATTATTGCTATTAGTTAGTATATGTATATGCATATATATATTTCCAATGCACATAATTAAAGAAGTGTTTATGATGCTTTTATAGATACCTTTGTGCCTATTACCTTTCTTGATTAGGATATAAGCGGCTCATGCTGATAATGTGTTATAATATTAGCCTGATTATAACAAGATTATTGAAGTAATATTGGAACTTGAATATAACAAAGAAACAAGAGAATAAAGAAAGGTGAGAATGTAAATTACTGGATGCAAATTAATCGTTACAATACATGGTATTTATAATACCAAAATAACTATTTAGAAAGACTATTTAAGCAGACAAACTCATATTATTGGTTTGACAAAAGTAAAAAGGTGACATACAACTTGTAAAATCTTCGATGGTTTCACAACACGGTTATCATTTTTTTCATACCAAAACACCGTCATCTTGAAAACTAACCAACTTTGAAAAAATAACAATGAACAATTTGGCAATGGACTAACTACTAACCACGTCTCAAAGGTGACAAAATTTTATTTTAACAAAAGCACACCATTGATGTATGATTTCGACCTTATATGAAATGTGGTCCAACGAGGTGTATATATATATATATATAACTTAAATCATTTTTAATTGGTATGCTCATATACATCGTAATTTATTTAATTCTTCAAAACTCAACTTTTCCTGAGCACGAAATTCAAAATTACAGAAACACTTATTTCACTTTTACTATACCTAATATGTCCATTGAAAAAAACAATTATTATTATTATATTTCATTTTTTAATATGTCCATTAAAAAAAATCCAATTATTATTGTTATTATTTTATTGTTTTGCAAACAAACATATCGAACCAAGAATCAAGATTAATGTCATGTTACACACATTCTTCATACAAATAACTTAAACACGCACACAACTATGTAACTAAGTATACATATCTAAGCTCTACGCTCGTATATGCTCATTCGAATATATCGCCAACACCTGGCATATGTTCATTGTTGTGGCTCATGCCTCATTGGGGGTACATATTCATCTTTCAACACACCTATGTTGTGGCACATAAGTTTGAAGATACTTCAAGCGTTTCAATTATCGGATGCACCAGGTAACTTTCTTTACATTCAGGATATATCTTCAACCTTATTACACTCATGTGGTTTACAATCTTTATTTAATTAAAATTTACCAATCATAAGTCAAGCGATTTTTAAGCCTATTTTCTGCTTCTCAAATAACTTTCATGACAAGTCAGCGTTACATCCTTATAAATAAATTACAATTTCATATTTACAAAATACATTAACAAGTCATTGATACTTAATACAACATTTTCACATAATGACACAATATTTAAGCAATTATATAATTACATGGCAAACCAGTTTAAGACCCGTTTACTATACATGTAATTAAAAAAAAAAAAGACAATATATAATAAATAATCGATATACATACAGCAAACAATAAATTTATCAAACACTATTAATACACAATCTTGTACAATAGTATTTATAACGTTAAAAAAATAAATAATGCACTTTTATTTGATGGGATTTCAGTTTTTAACACAAATTAAATAAACCGAAAAACAAGATAAAAGAACTTTTATTAATGCACTTTATAGAAAAATTATGAATAATGAATTTTTAGCGCGTACCGATATACTTTATTATTTGAATCCATCATAAGAGAACTTAAACCGTAAATTATATCAATTTGTCATTGATTTAATTAGGTCTTCAAAAACCTGACCGTTTGAAATGATAGCAATAAAATTTAAAGATTTTGTATATGACACCCAATACATATAGTGTTTATAGAGTAGATATCAGTTTCATTTAAATAATTATAGGTACTAATTGATATGTGAGATACGAAACAATATTATGTTTATTTTTATATATAGCAAAATTTGATAGTACATACAAATGTAGTAAAGTTTAAACTATAAATTTAAAATTCAATAAAACGTATATATCTTGAATATCGTTTTTTTATTTATAGAGATAATTATAGAATACAAATATTTGTAAAAAAATAAAGTAAATAATACATTAATAATTTTTTAAACATAAATTTTATGAATGGTAAATATTATTGTATTATTATAAATTTATTAAAAACTGTGAGGTTTTAATGTGGGAAACGGGGAGTGATAAATCACATAACTTGTAATTTTTAATTAAAGAGTATAAATAAATTACCTGACGTCTATTTACTTCCTTAGACTGTTTGCTGTGAAGATACTTTAAACATCAAGTTACAGCGACACGTCACATCAAAGCCCCGACCCTTTAACACTGTGTTGTGGTTTAAAGCTACGTTACCACGTTTAAGTCTCGCCTCTTTAGCATTTAAGCCCTACCATGTGTTGAAGCCTCTCTTTTCCCGCCCCTTAATTTGTTGAAGTTTCTCCCTTATCACCTGCCCTTTAATGTTCCGACGCGATGTGTCAAGCGTTAAAGGCAGGCTGCATCCAGTTTTAAAGCCCCTTTATAGCCCACAACAACTATTAGTGTTTCGCTTGGTATAAAACCAAAAATCAGCTACTTATATCAACGTATGCTTTTGAGTTTATTTCTTAGTCTAACCTTTTTATCAAGTAGTATTTTAAAGAACTTATTTACTTGTCACAAACAATACTTAATCATATACCAAATAGAATGTTTTCACCAAATCACATGAAACTATAATTTGGCTACCCACATCTACACTCTCTAATAAAGGAATTTATAATTGGACAGTTGTCATCTCCTCAATATTTCAATTTTTTATTTTCCCCTCCATATCTTATTTAAGGTTTTATTTTCCATATACTTTTCTACGAGTGATTAATAATACCAAAATCTTATTCTCCAGCAGACCATTTTCACAATTAGGGTTATCTTTGCTCTAGTTTCATATTATTCATCACTGATTATTGATTAGCCGACTTCAATTATTGTTCAACAATTAACGATTCATATCTAGCGAACAGAATGTGCTTAATCGATGCAGCAGAGAATGGAGTCCACATGAGAAAGACGAATTCAATCCGATGATTAATGAATCATGAAGGTATGTTATTTTTTATTCATCCCTGATTCTTATAGTCTACCTCTGATTGTTATTAGCCGGTTTCAGTTAACGAATTGTTACTGAATATACAATTGGGTTTAATCTGGCTACCATGTTTAATTAACTGATGAACAAACACCAATCATGAATGTCGTAAATATAATCATTTAGCTAAACTCTAATATAAGATGTGCTTCCAGTAGAAGTCCAAGCAGGGGAACAAGTTACATCTAACACCAGATACCATTTAATCACATAAACTCGCTTAACAAAAGAGTGTATATTGTGTTTCATAGTGAGTTTTGAGGAAAAATTGTTGTTTAAGTTTATCATTAAAATACATGATAAATAGAGCTAATGTTTTGCATATAAAAGTGTTAGTGAAGTAAGGAGGAATATGGTAAACAGTTTTACACATTTTGTGATCCACTATTAGGTTAAGCTGTAAGATTTGAAGTTTTTGCTATGAATTACTTTGTCATTAGATACTTGCATATTTACAACCCCGTTCACACGTGCACAACATACACAAAGTTATCTTTACTTAAGACATGCCTTTTCTTATCATTAAGATTGTGTTTGGTTTCTATCTTATTCTCTTTTTAACAATTAGGATTCAAGTATAAATAAGAAACTATCCACATCTGGATAAATAAAAATGGTATATATAAATTTGGGTACTTTCTATTTAATAAATTTCATTGGCACAAGAAACTACATAATTAAATTTTAATTATGAAGTTTATTGTGCCAATGATTTTATATTATCTTTCAACATTTTGGTAATTAGCATATGCTAATTTTATGTTTATTTTTTTGTTTGTTCATCTTTTAGGTGGATTTCCTAGCTGATTTCAATAGCCGGTTTCTTAGACCCATCTCAAGATTCGATTTCCCAAATTCCAATTTCATATGCCCTATTGAAATCTTCGTCGTAATTGAATTTTAGAAACAATTTAAATATATCAACTACATCGATTCATAATCCGCCATCGATTCGTAAGGGAAATAACTTTGAAATCATAGACCTTCAACGATTCATCACAGACTATCTATAGTAAATGATTTGAATCTACATGTAGTCATCATTGAGTGCTCGCTTTTATAAGGTTACTTCTACTTATTTGTATTCATAAATCGTCGATTTCGAATTCATGTTAAGATTTGGTTTAAACATCTATTTGTTGGTTTTATAATCGAATTATAGTTTTTTGCTATGGATTCAATCGATTATTGCAAGCGTTTTTCGCGGTTCTTCTTGGTATTTCAAGTTGGTTATCTTATTTAGTTTTTTGATTTCTGATTTTTGTGTCAATCTTTGATGTTTGAATGCATGTAATATATTTGATGAAATGTCTGACATCATATAACGTTTTGTTTTTTGGTTTCCAACTTTTGATGCCATAAAGCAACTCTTTTCACGCTTCATTGACATAAAAGAAGTGTTAACATTCTTAATATGGTTAATCAATTATGATAAAGTGACTACTGATCTAATTTGTTTTATCATTCGTTGTTTTATATATCAAGATTTTGTTTTATCATCTACATTTCCACTTTACATAATTAAAAATAATGCAAATGGCTGGAGTCATAGAACACATAAATGATAACAAAAGGAAAGAAATGGGACTAAATACAATTGCAGAAAATAAGAGGCTTTGGGAAATTGACATAATTAATAAATTGAATATATGAGAGTACTCTTGGAAATTTGTAAAGATTTATAATAACTTAATGTAATTTTTATTGTCTTTCAAAATTATAATTTATTCGACTTATGTAATAATCTTTATATTCATTCACTATAATCAAAATATTATTCTTCAACCCGTGTATCACACGAGTTACTAATCTAGTTGTTTTATATAGCAAACAAGGATTTAAAATCTCAGTTTGATCTATGGTCCCTTTTGGAAATATTAGTATACATAACTTTGCTATGTAAAAAGTCAATTTCCTCCTATGTTTCTGTCAACCTCAACTCTTCTTGTTACAATCACATATATTTAGTAATATACATCTTTTCTGCTAAACGAAATAATTGAAGTATCTGGTAAGCAGAAAGTGTCTAAAACTGGTTTAGGTTTTGTTGAGGTGCCTCCACAATTTCATAATTACTATTCAAACAATCCATTCTTTAGAAAAGAAGAAAATGTTATTAATAACAGTTCTTCAAATGTTAATTCTTCTAAAAAGTTTGAATCAGTCATTAATGTGGAGAAACCAAAAACATTAATCAAGAAAAACCAACTTGTACTTCATCAACTCAAGTACCTCATATTAAAAGTAACACAGTGTTTGTTGAGACTGTTGATGAAGTTGTCATTGAAGACGTATTTGAACCAGAAAACATACACAAAGAAAATAATATTCCACATTCTAATCACATTTTATGTGAACCCCATGAATTTGATGTATGGTTCAAATAGATCCAAAGTTAACAAATCAAGTGTAAATATCAAGAAATCAGAAAAACCCACAATTTCTGATAAGGATCTAATGAAGTTCATTAATCCTTCTGTTGGTAAAGTAAACAATGGTATTTGAGGGGAAAGACATTCCGTTACACTTGATCAAACAAGAATTGATCGAGAGTGTCTTTCACAATGAAACCTCAAGTTTAAATGACCTTGAACAAGCTTTTGCAAGATCCAAATTATTAAACAAGTCTGTCATTAAACCAGTTTTAAAACATCAAGTAAAATCTTCTAAACCTGTGAAGTTTGTCAGTTCGACTGGAACTGATATTTTACAAAGTTTCTCAAACTGTTCTAATTTGGATTTTTATAAGAAAAAGAAGGCTGTAACTTTTGATAATTTGGATAATGTCAAAGTTTCGAGTGAATCTTGTCAACCTGATGTTTCACATTCGACTGTTAAACCACATCGCACTTTCGTAGATATGATAACTTGTTTCTCGTGTGGCGAACATGGTCACGTTGCTAGAAAATGTGGAACTATGGGTCTTAAGAATGTAAAGTCTTAAACCAAAAAACAACCATCAAAGGTTCCTTTGGTTGAGGAAATTATGAAGAGACAACTGTCTTAGGTTCAACTTGACGATACTCACATCATGTTTCATGACGTGAACCCACGAAAGGTGGGTCATGTTAACGACAACAACACTAAGTTAAAGAACAAATTGTTTGTACCCTCTCAACCCATTTGTCAGAACCATGACACAATGTGATCAAAGATGCCTATCTTAGACGAAAGTTAAAGAGGCCTGTGACTTATTCTCAGGTGTATCGATCACAATTGGAGTCTGAAGTGATTAATTCTTAAGATGAAAAGAAAGAGGTGCCCAAGACTGAGGCCTGGGCTGCCTTTTTGGTCAAATTATTTTCCTTGATTGTGTAGAGTTCATCCAAGACTATATCTGGAGATAAATGGCTTATGGAGAGTGGATGCTCTTGACACATTACCAGCAACCTTAACCTTCTATCAAATGTCTAAAATATTCAAGGAGATTATGTGACTTTTGCTAGGAATCAAGGCAGTATGATTACCAAAGAAGGAGATGTCTCAAATGGAAGTATCACGTTTGAGAAAGTTAATTATTGTGATAAGGTGGATCATAATTTGCTGAGTGTATCTCAGATTTGTGATAAAAAGTACACCATTGTATTCACCAAAAAGGAGTGTATAATCCTCAAACCGGGTTATTTCAATCTTGAAGACATGGTTGTCTTGCGATCTCCACTATCGAATGATATTTATGTACTTAATATGAATACTAAAGTATCGTCTTCAACTTCTGTGGAAATGTGCTTTGTCTCTAATGCAACTGAGAAAGACTCAATTATGTGGCATAGGCGGATGCGTCATTTTCATGTCAGAAAGATGAATCATTTGTTGGCTAGTGATTTGGTGGACGGTTTTTCACACGTAATTTTCGGGCCAAAAATGTCAAATTCTAAAGTAAATGGACCAATTCTGCCAATTTCTAAACTCCAGGGACTAAACTGAAAAATCTGTTTTCTTGACCCATCGCGCTACGCGACAGGTCAAGAGAGACACCCATCGCGTATCGCGATGGGGTGTCTCACGTGTGCCACGTGGCACACGGTGGCAACGTCTTCCGCCACGTGTCACCACGTGTCGCCACGTAGCTCGGCCTCAGCAAGCCTACATCGCGCTACGCGATGGGCTTGCCAAGGAACCCATCGCGTTGCGCGATGGGGTCCAATTTCGAGTCTATAAATAGCAGCCTCCGGCTCTTCCCATTTGCGCACCAAAAACACAACCTTTACTCTCTCACTAGCTTCTCTCTCTACCTCATAAAACGTGCCCACGACTCACCTCGAAATCCGTGCCCCGAAACCCCGTTTTCTGTACCTAGTACCTCGATATTCGTGCCACTCCCCGACATCCCGAACAAGAAGGAAGTGCTGCCCGACGACCCGGTGATTTCCTCGAAGTACGTGCCATTGGTGTCTCGAAAAGCGTGCCAAGTGAGGAGAAGGAATTGAAAAGAAAAGAGTATCGATTGAGTGGCGTCGAAGTGCTGCCCAAGTGACTAGGGTGTTGCCAAGCCAAGCAAGGTAGGCATAATGCCCGACTAAAATAATATTAAAATATTATAAAGGCTTAATGCCTAAGTCGGAATTATACTCGATGAATATAAAAAGAGAAAATAAATAACAAAGAAAAGAAAGAAAAGAAAATAAATATATATATATATGAGTATATATATATAAGTTTATAATTATTCTTTGTTATAGAATATATTATTTAAGTATTATGAATATGCTTAGATAATAAAAGAAATACGTTTCTTACAGAAGAAGAAACGTCGGGTTTTAAATATAAACTAAAGGTTTATAAAGATTACTTTATAACTAAAGGTTTTAAAGTAAAAGGAAATAACGAACTAAAGGTTCATCGAGATGATAAGACTAAAATCTTAAGCCAGATCGTGTATCCGACTAATGAATGTTATACTCGTACTATAGGTGCGAGATAGCGAAGGAAAGACTAACGGACGGTGTTGGAAGCCGATCCCATTTGAAAGGTGAATACGCCCCACTTTTACAAACTTGTTTTCAAACAAACAAACGTGTTATGTGTAAAACTTTACATGAGGCTACGTGTCTCTAAAAACATTATAAATAAGAGTATAAGCCAGCCCTCAGGCTATGGTATACGTTTGTCTGGATCCTTACATATGTGGAATGCGGTGGGCACATCGCACCACGCTTGGTCAAGACCTCCAGCCACGATGGGCCGGACCTAAGTTACGTCCGAGTGGGGAATGGCCATGTGTATATTTATGGTACCTAAGTTATGTCGTAAACGCTGCGGTGTTTCGCTGAGGTGACCTAGTGCAGAGACTCGAGTTTATGATGATTGTGTTAACTTGATTATTCCTAAGCCAAGATGGGCCGAGATTTACGTGGTCTCTAGGGGTGATTAAGTAAAGAAAATATTTTTAGCGTCAGCATATTCACCAGCATTCGTTGCTGACGTATTTTACTTAACATTATGCAGGTAATCAAGAATATAGCTTGCAAGACGAAGAAGCTCAAGAATCCGATGGCTCAGATAATTTTATGTAAATATAAAATATGGTGGTTTTGTAAAACATATAAACAAGTAAACTTAAAACGAGACTTTCGTCTCGTCTTTTGTATTGTAAATACTTATAATATCGATCCTTTGTTTTTATAAAGACTTCCGCTATAGCCCGCTACTCTGATTTAATTACAAATATGGTACCAACTATGGTTCACACTCCTAGGCCTAGAATGGGGGTGTGACAGGTTGGTATCAGAGCCATCGATCTTAGCGAATTGGGTATCATAAAACAATACCTAAGCTTCGATTCAAGCATAGGAAATATTTACTTGTTTATTTGAATAGGGATAAGATTGGTTGGTAACCCTTTCTTTCCCTCTCCTCAATCTAAACCTCCTATCAAAGATGTCTCATGAGAAGTTAATGGAATAATATGACAAGGAAGCAAGAAGAGCAAGGAAGTATTACAAATTTCCACAAGGCATCATGAGTAAAGACTACTTCGAGTCATTTTTCAACTCCAACGAGGAACACAATCAAAATCCCAATCCAAGTCCAATCTGCCACCTTGACAACACTCCACACGAAGTATATCAACCACCAAGGCATTCAAGCTATCATCCGTCAAGTTTACCTATGTACCAACCATCGGAAGTTCCGACATATTACCCATTGGAGATCCCAACTTATCAACCTTCGGAGATACCACACCAATTCCCGACCAGATATGTACCAGCGAATCCGCATCCTTCATATGCTTTCCTCTCAAATATCCCAATCAAGGAGTAACCTAAATCTTCTTTATCCGACTGGATGCAAGGCCACTCCGATCAACGAAGGTGGCATACCGGCAATTCAACCATGGATTCCGCTAGCTCACAACACAACAATGAGGGACCCTCTCGCAAACCTAAAATGATGGTCATGATGCCCTATGAGAAGATCCATATGCCAGCAATGACCCAAGAGGAAATAGAAGAGGAACCAGAAGAAGAATCGGAAGAAGAACTGGAAGAGGAAGCTGATCCTGAAGAGGAGTATCCTGACAATCCAAATGAAGTGACTACACCGAAAGAAGAACAGCACTCGACCCCAAGCTATGGTTCTGTCGACCCATACATGAAATTTCTCCATGAACTCAAGGGAAAGGCGTCATCAAGTTTCCCACCATACCAAGGTAAGATTCCATCCATTGAAGAATAGGCCAAGGAGATTCGTGAGAAAAACGAAGCAGCCAATGCGTTCTTCAATTATCCTACCGATGTGACAACAAATCCATACCCAGATCCCAAGAACCACTACGACATTGTGATGACGGGTTATCGCGACCCACCAACAAGATACGGGTATCCGACTGACATGCCTCAGTCACAGGAAGAGCATTTGCATCGAGCCCTACAAGAGACAGATGAGTTGAGGAAGAAGATTCATGTTGAAGGAAAGAAAAAGAAGAAGATGGGAGACAAGCTTCTTCGCAAATGCAACAAGCTCACCAAAGTTGTGAAGAAGTTTATGAAGGATTGAGAAGAGAAAGTTTATGTGTGTAAAATAGTTTGTATGATATGTCTGAAGTATGTAACATATGTAATAAGGATATGACCTTATATATCGTTGAAACGATATATAAGTAAGTTGTAAAATAATATACATATCATTTATGATATGTATAGGGTTGTGAAATAAATAAAACTTGTATAATAAGAAAAGAAATGTGTTAAATTTCAGATAACAGAAAAGATTAAAAGAAAAATAATGTCTAGACAAAGTGATAATCGTGAGGCATCCCGAAAGGAAGCCGAGAAACGTGAAATGAAAGGGAAGGGTCCCGAGAAAGAACGAGAGGAACCAATTCCCGACAAATACATGAACCAAATACAACAAATGATTAGAAAAGCTGTAAGAGAAGAATCTGAAAATTGATCCCAAACGAAACATTCACAATCTATTCATTCTTCTCGAAAATCTGTTTCTAAACCTCGTACTAGACCTTCACGTGAGGAAGAGAGTGAGCATGATTCAAACACCGATGAGGGTGTTAGAAAAGAATTTAAGAAATTAAAGATTAGTGGATGCTCGTTCAAAGACTTAAAGTACTACGGGCCAAAAGAATTTCATGGCGTCAAAGGAGCCATCAATACCGTAAGGTGGCTCGAAGATATGGAGACGATCATGATTACGAGCAAGTGTTCGAATGAAGAAAAGATTCAATACTCTGCCCTGATGTTCAAGGGCGAAGCACTGGAATGGTGGAACACACTGATGATGAGTAGAGGAAGGGAAATTATGTATAGTTTGTCATGGAACGAGTTCAAGAAGTTGCTAATGTCGAAGTTCTGTCCGATGCATGAGACAGACCAGATCCGAACCAAGTTTTTGGCTCACAATGTTGTTGGAACGGACCTTCGTGAGTATAACACGGAATTTCACGAGTATTGTCGTTTAGTTCCCCAGCTGGTTACCCCAGAGTCCAGCAAGGTTACACGTTATATATGGGGACTACCTTGGGAAATTCGTGACATGGTGAGGTCGCACTTGCCTCAAACCGCTGACTCCGCGATGGAGTTAGCAGGATACTTGATGGGCGGAATGATCCGCAACAAAGAGGAAGACAAGAAGGTTGTGACGACACATGACTCCAGGAAAGGTGGAGATACCCGCTTCAAGGGTAAAGATCAACGAAGGTTTAGCTCCAATCTCGGCATCGCTCAATGCAAAATCTGTAAGAAATATCATAGAGGTAGATG
Source organism: Bidens hawaiensis (assembly GCF_021521415.1). NCBI lineage: Eukaryota > Viridiplantae > Streptophyta > Magnoliopsida > Asterales > Asteraceae > Bidens > Bidens hawaiensis. The sequence goes on from NW_027498569.1 coordinate 23,861, forward strand.
CAACTTTGTCTCACGAGTCTGTGAATCATGTAACCGACCCAGCCACGCTATGGCCGACTGTTGGAAGAAGAAGATGACCTACTACAATTGTAAGGAGATGGGGCATCTTAGCTTCGAGTGTCCCAAGAATAAGCCCGCGACTGGTGGTGCGATAGGTAGCGGTCAAAAGAATGAGCCCAAGAAGGGCAATGCAAGAGTCTTCGTCCTTGATACGAAGAAAGCGGCCGACACACTGGAAACTATCACCGGTACGTTTCTTGTTAACAACTCTTATGCTAGAGTCTTGTTTTATTCGGGTGCCAACTTAAGTTTTATAGATTATAAGTTTTGTAGTCTATTAAACGAACCTTTAATCAAACTCAATAAAACCCTAAGCGTCGAGACCGCTAACGGCGAAACTGTTAAAATTACCGAAGCTTTAGAAAATGGAAAAATCTTATTAGCCGGTTACGTTTTGCCTATTCAATTATTACCAATGACTCTTGCTGGTTTTGATGTTGTATTGGGTATGGATTGGTTATCCGACAATCATGCTCATATCCTTTGCAATAGCAATACCGTTGAACTTCGGGCCCCTGATAAACGTACTATACGAATTGAAGGGGATAAAGATGCGGGCCAAGTTACCCTAATCTCCATGATAAGGGCTTACAAGTGTTTAAATCAAGGATGCTTAGCATTCATGGCCTATGTTACCGAGGAATCTAAACCCAAAGAAATCAAAAACGTTCCTGTTGTTTCCGATTATGCAGATGTATTTCCCGACGAACTTCCCGGCATTCCTCCTGATTGAGAAGTATAATTTATGATCGATCTTATTCCTGGTACTGCTCCAATCGCAAAAGCTCCATATCGCCTCGCGCCAACCGAGATGAAAGAATTAAAGAAACAATTGGATGAACTTCTGGAGAAAGGTTTTATACGACCAAGTTCATCACCATGGGGAGCGCCGACACTATTCGTCAAGAAGAAAGATGGATCCATGCACATGTGCATCGACTACCGAGCTCTCAACAAAGTAACAATCAATAATCGTTATCCACTTCCCCGAATCGATGACCTATTCGATCAACTTCAAGGTGCTAGCTTCTTTCGTTCCGGCTATCACCAACTTAAAGTTCAATCCGAAGATATTCCGAAAACAGCCTTTCGAACAAGGTATGGCCATTATGAGTTCACCGTTATGCCATTTGGACTTACTAATGCGCCAGCTGCGTTCATGGATATGATGAACCGAATCTGTAAGCCTTACTTGGATAAATTTGTCATCGTCTTCATCGACGACATACTCATTTACTCTAAGTCTAAGGATGATCATGAACATCATCTTCGAACCTTACTTGAAATCCTTAGGACCGAGAAGTTGTACGCCAAGTTCTCGAAATGCGAGTTTTGGTTGCACGAAGTGCAATTTCTTGGTCACATCATAAACGTTAACGGTATTCAAGTAGACCCCGCTAAGATTGAAGCTATCTCTAAGTGGGAGATCCCAAAGTCGTCAACCGAGATTCGAAGTTTCTTGGGATTGGCCGGCTATTATCGAAGGTTTATTGAAAACTTCTCTCGAATCGCTGTTCGCTTAACTTCTTTAACTCGCAAAAATGTCAAGTATGAATGGGGAGCAAAGCAACAAGAGGCGTTCGATATACTTAAACAAAAGCTTACCCAAGCACCTATACTGGCCTTGCCAGAAGGTACCGAAGATTTCGTTGTCTTTAGTGATGCATCTCATTCCGGCTTGGGATGTGTGCTAATGCAACGAAAGAAAGTTATCGCTTACGCCTCTCGTCAACTCAAGGTGCACAAAAAGAACTATACGAATCACGATCTAGAGTTAGGCGCCATAATCTTTGCACTTAAGATATGGAGGCACTATCTCTAAGGAGTAAGGTTTATCGTGTACACCGATCATAAAGGCTTGAAACACATCTTTGAACAAAAAGAGCTTAACATGCGCCAACGACACTGGATGGAAACTCTTAACGACTACGACTGTGAGATAATTTATCACGAAGGTAAAGCCAACGTAGTGGCTGATGCCTTAAGTCGTAAAGAGCACGAAAAGCCAAAAAGAGTCTGAGCGTTAAGGTTAGAACTTCAAATCGATCTTAATGACCAAATCAAATCCGCTCAAATTCAAGCCATTAATGAAAACCAAATCTCTGACGAAAAATGTAACGGCACCATTGACTCGCTGGTCAAAGGTGACGACGGCATCCTTAGACTTGGAAATAGGATTTGGGTGCCAATCGTTCGGGATTTGCGTGCGAAGATAAAAAACGAAGCCCATAAGTTCAAATATATGATGCACCCCGGTAGTGACAAAATGTATCAAAATATTAAGTCAAACTACTGGTGGAACGGAATGAAGAAGGACATCGCTTCGCATGTTGCGAAATGTCTAACCTGTCTGAAAGTCAAGGCTGAACATCAAAAGCCTTCGGGATTGCTTCAACAACCCGAACTTCCCGTGTGGAAGTGGGAGTTAATAACCATGGATTTCATAACCAAACTCCCAAAAACGACTCGTCAACATAACGCTATTTGGGTAATTGTGGATCGTTTAACAAAGTCCGCACACTTTATACCTATCAATGAGTCGTACTCAATGGATAGATTAGAGCGTATTTATGTGAACAATATCGTTGCTTTGCATGGAATACCTCTATCAATAATTTACGATCGAGACAGTCGTTTCACGTCTCACTTCTGGAAAAGCTTCCAACAAGCACTCGGTACAAAGTTAAACCTTAGCACCGCCTATCATCCACAAACCGATGGGCAAAGCGAAAGGACAATTCAAATGTTGGAAGATATGCTCCGAGCTTATGTGATAGACTTAGGAGGAAGTTGGGACGACCACATACTTATAATGGAATTTTCGTATAAGAATAGCTATCACTCGAGCATTCAAGCCACACCATTCGAGGCATTATATGGTCGAAAATGTAGAACGCCCGTGTGCTGGTCTGAAACCAGAGATAATCAACTGTGTGGACCTGAAATAGTCCAAGAAACTACCGACAAAATTCTTCAAATCCACGAACGACTTAAGACGGCACGCGATCGCCAAAAGAGTTATGCTGACGTCAGTCGTAAGCCGTTAGAGTTTAGCGTCGGTGACAAAGTTCTTTTAAAAGTCTCGCCATGGAAGGGCGTAGTCCGTTTCGGCAAGAAAGGAAAACTAAGTCCTCGATTCGTTGGACCCTTCGAGGTACTCGAACGAATTGGTACCGTCGCATACCGTTTGCGATTACCCGAGGAAATGCAAGGGATACATGACGTATTCCATGTTTCAAATCTACGAAAATGTCTAGCCGATGAATCTCTTTCAATGCCCTAAAAAGACGTAGAAATCAATGAAAATTTAAAATTTGTAGAACGTCCCATCAAAATCGAAGATTCAAAACTAAATAAACTTAAAAGACGAACATTGAAAATCGTCAAGGTAAGACGGGATTCCCGAAGAGGACCCGAGTATGGGAACTCGAGTCCGAAATGAAAAAGAAATACCCCCACTTGTTCTCATAAGCAATCTAGAGGACGAGATTTATTTCAAGGTGGGGAGGATATAACATCACGTAATTTTCGGGCCAAAAATGTCAAATTCTAAAGTAAATGGACCAATTCTGCCAATTTCTAAACTCCAGGGACAAAAATAAAAAATCTGTTTTCTTGACCCATCGCGCTACTCGATAGGTCAAGGGAGACACCCATCGCGTATCGCGATGGGGTGTCTGACAGATATTGACATGTGTGCCACGTGGCACACGGTGGCAACATCTGCCGCCACGTGTCACCACGTGGCTCGGCGCCTGCCACGTGTCGCCACGTGGCAGGTCTACGATGTGATTCAGCAAGCCTACATCGCGCTACGCGATGGGCTTGCTAAGGAACCCATCGCGTAGCGCGATGGGGTCCAATTTCGAGTCTATAAATAGCAGCCTCCGGCTCTTCCCATTTGCGCACCAAAAACACACACTTTACTCTCTCACTAGCTTCTCTCTACCTCGTAAAATGTGCCCACGACTCACCTCGAAATCCGTGCCCCGGAACCCCGTTTTCCGTACCTAGTACCTCGATATTCGTGCCACTCCCCAACATCCAGAACAAGAAGGAAGTGCTGCCCGACGACCCGGTGATTTCCTCGAAGTACGTGCCATTTGTGTCTCGAAAAACGTGCCAAGTGAGGAGAAGGAATTGAAAAGAAAAGGGTATCGATTGTGTGGCGTCGAAGTGCTGCCCAAGTGACTAGGCTGTTGCCAAGCCAAGCAAGGTAGGCATAATGCCTGGCTAAAATAATATTAAAATATTATAATGGCTTAATGCCTAAGTCGGAATTATACTCGATGAATATAAAAAGAGAAAATAAATAACAAAGAAAAGAAAGAAAAGAAAATAAATAAATATATATATATATATATATGAGTATATATATATATATATATATATAAGTATATAATTATTCTTTGTTATAGAATATATTATTTAAGTATTATGAATATGTTTAAATAATAAAAGAAATACGTTTCTTAAAGAAGAAGAAATGTCGGGTTTTAAATATAAACTAAAGGTTTATAAAGATTATTTTATAACTAGAGGTTTTAAAGTAAAAGGAAATAATGAACTAAAGGTTCATCGAGATGATAAGACTAAAGGTATTAAGCCAGATCGTGTATCCGACTAATGAATGTTATACTCGTACTATAGGTGCGAGATAGCGAAGGAAAGACTAACGGACGGTGTTGGAAGCTGATCCCATTTGAAAGGTGAATACGCCTCACTTTTACAAACTTGTTGTCAAACAAACAAACGTGTTATGTGTAAAACTTTACATGAGGCTACGTGTCTCTAAAAACATTATAAATAAGAGTATAAGCCAGCCCTCAGGCTATGGTATATGTTTGTCTGGATCCTTACATATGTGGAACGCGGTGGGCACATCACACCACGCTTGGTCACGACCTCCAGCCACGATGGGCCGGGCCTAAGTTACGTTCGAGTGGGGAATGGCCATGTGTATATTTATGGTACCTAAGTTATGTCATAAACGCTGCGGTGTTTCGCTGAGGTGACCTAGTGCAGAGACTCGAGTTTATGATGATTGTTTTAACTTGATTATTCCTAAGCCAAGATGGGCCGAGACTTACGTGGTCTCGAGGGGTGATTAAGTAAAGAAAATATTTTTAGCGTCAGCATATTCACCAGTATTCGTTGCTGACGTATTTTACTTAACATTATGCAGGTAATCAAGAATAGAGCTTGCAAGACGAATAAGCTCAAGAATCCGATGGCTCGGATAATTTTGTGTAAATATAAAATATGGTGGATTTGTAAAACATATAAACAAGTAAACTTAAAACAAGACTTTCGTCTCGTCTTTTGTATTGTAAATATTTATAATATCGATCCTTTGTTTTTATAAAGACTTCCGCTATAACCTGCTACTCTGATTTAATTACAAATATGGTACCAACTATGGTTCACACTCCTAGGCCTAGAATGGGGGTGTGACAGAAACATAAAGTGAGATGAATTTGAAGTGATAATGGTACGGTGTTTAAAAACACTATTTTGGAGTTTTTCTGTATTAAGAAAGGTATTCATCGAGAATATAGTGCTCCATATGTACCATAACAGAAAGGTGTTGCTGAGAGGAAGAACCGAACATTGATTGAAGCTGAAAGAACGATGTTAGTAGATTCAAGGCTTCACGATCAATTCTGGAACGAAGCTGTGAACACTACTTGTTATACGCTTAATCGTGTTCTGACGGTTAAGAAGCTTCAAATAACGAGTTATGAGCTTCTTAACAACCGTAAGCTTGATTTAAAGTTTCTTGAACCATTCAAGTGTCCTTGTACGATGTTGAAACGTGATGCGGGTAAATTCGATGAGAAGGCTATTGAAGGTTATTTTCTGGGTTATGGGTCGCCAAAGAAATGAGTCTTTAACTTATCTTCGGGGTGTGTAGATTGTTAAAGCTACACTACACCACCCGCCGGAAAGGGGCCTGATTGGATGTTCGACTATGAGGAGTTATTTAAGTCCTTTACTCCCTCAGTTTAAATCCCAAACGAAGACTTGGTGTGTACTTATTTGAAAGAACAACTGTTTTCCACACCGAGATTTTCTATTTATGATGATAATGTGATAAATGATCAATTGGAGACATCAGATGATGGTTTTGTTTATTTGAATGATGGTCATTTTGAAGATTCTTCTTCTACTCCATTTGTTGAGAATTCAGATGTAACTGAGGTGCTTGCTGGAGAGTCTTCTCATTCTGTGGTGAATTAGTAATCTTACTAATTTAACTGACAATGTGGTTATCTCTAAGAATCCGACTCTTCGGATTAATACTTATCATCATCAAGACAATATCATTGGTGATCTTGATGCAAGCATTCATACGCGACATCAATTTGCTAATGTCAATGAAGATAATGTATTGTGTGCATACACTTACATGCATACTTCGGTAATCATGAGTATCGCCCGATACACTTGCTTTTTATCTCAAGTTGAGCCGACAAGTGTTCCTATGGCACTTCAGGATTCTTCATGGGTTGAAGCAATGCAAGAGGAATTGCAACAGTTAGTGCGACTAGGTGTATGGGATCTCATTGATAAGCCTGAACGGGCTAAGAAGCCTATCCCGACAAAATGGGTGTTTATGTAAGAAAGATGACCGTGGGATCATTGTGAGAAACAAAGCACGTTTAGTTGTGAAAGATTTTCATCGACAAGAAGGCGTAGATTACACTGAAGTATATGCTCCAGTTGCAAGAGTGAAGGCTATATGTATATTTCTTGCGTATGCTTCCTTCAAGAACCTTAAAGTATATCAAATGGGCATTAAGAGTGCGTTTCTTAACGGGGAACTTCATGAAGAGGTGTTTGTGAAGCAGCCTCCTGGTTATGAAGATCCAGACTATCCAAACTGTGTTTACCGTTTAAACAAGGGTATATATGAGTTACACCAATCCCCAAGAGCTTGGTACAACACGCTTGCTGACCATTTAACTGATAATGGCTTCAAACGAGGGGCTATAGATTGTACTCTCTTTCATAGGACTGTCATAGTTGATTTGCTCCATATCCAGATTTATGTCGATGACATCATATTTGGCTCGACAAATGACAAGCTATGTAAGGACTTCGAGAAGTTGATGCAAACCAAGTTCGAGATGAGTTCAATGGGGGAAATAAGTTTCTTTTTAGAGTTGCAGGTTCAACAATCTGAAGATGGAATTTTTATTCATCACACAAAATACGTGAATGATGTCATGAGCCGGTTCAAGATAACGACCGAAAATGTCCCTTATACTCCTCTTCCCATGGGTCCCAATTTATCACCGGACAAATTGGAAGATACCGTTGATCAGACCTTTTACCGAGCTATGATTGGTTATTTAATGTACTTAACAAAATCACGTCCTTATATAATGTTTGCTGTTTGTTTATGTGCCAGGTATTAAGCGAGTCCCCGAGTGACTCATCTGGCGGCGGTGAAGCGTATGTTTCACTATCTTAGGGGTAATCCTGACATCGGGTTATGGTATCCCAAGAACACTAGTTTCGATCTTACTGCTTTTTCCAATTCCGATTATGGAGGATGCAAGATCGACTTCAAGTCTACGACAGCGGGTTGTCAATTCTTAGGAAACCAGCTTGTTTCCTGGCAGTGTAAGAAGCAGGCAACGATCTCTACTTCAAACGATAAAGCCGAATATGTGGTAGCCTTGAGTTGCTGCTCACAGGTTTTATGGATCCAACAACACTTGTGGGATTACGATTTGAAGTTTCTCACTATTCCCATCTTTATTGATAACTCTGCTGCGATATGTATAACGAAGAACCCTGTGCACCACTCTAAAACTAATCATATTGATATTCGTTATAAATATATTTGTGTTTTCTACGAGAAAAAATTAATTGATATAAAAAAGGTGCACACGTTATCATTTGATAAAACAAGATTTAATTTTTTTTTTTGCTTTAAATGGTTTAAAATCTCTCGATGATATCCCTACGCTCGGGTAATCATTTTTATATTTTTGTATAGTTTTGTTTGTAATTTTCTTTCTTATTTTGGTGTTTAGAGGGAGAAAATGGTAAAATACAAAAATATTGTGTTTTTAGTTTGCACATATTTAATCCATAAACACACAAATATATCAAGAATCCACAACATTGAAATATTTCAAAAATACAAAAACATTAAAAAAATTGTGCTCCTCAAAATGAGTTTTGAAGCATAAAGAGAATATAATAGTACATTGATCATTTTATTATGGAATTTAAGTATAAAATATGCATAAAAGACTGTGTGCTTAATTGCTTTGGTGCATTAGTAGGTCTTAAACAACCAACTAAGGTAAAGTATGTGATATAAATATAAAAATTGCCAAATTAAAAAAGGTGTTAGTTTCTTCCAAAAGTCTTGGTAATGAAGGAAAAAATGTAATAGCCTGTCATACTCAAGCCTTATGTCTGTTTGGTCACCAAAAACCCAAAAAAATTCAAAATAAAAGCGTCTAGTTAATGGTAAACACTTCAATCGTGTATGGAATTATGACCTCAAATCTTGTATTGATGAGATGCCTCAAGTTTCTGGACACTATGGGTCTTTATACGGTTTATCACTGGGTATTCACAAATGTGAATATTAAAAATGATTTAAGAGTGAACCCTTTATAAGTCAATAAAATTGATCATTGATGTACTTCGTACAAATTCACTACTGACTTGATCAAATACGATGTTAATCATACACTTTTCCTCTCTTGCATGCGTCTTAAAACCAATAAGAAAGGAAAGCCAGGGAATACAATGTTTGCAAGCCAAACAGATGAACTCGTGCATACTCATTTACAGTAAAGGTAACTTGGTGTATTGCTTGATAACATGGGTATACCTTGTAGTGGAGATTATTTGCTAAGATTGCTCAAAATTATAAATCATATATTTTGATCAACATGCTTAATGGTTTAAGTCAAGTTGGGGTGACATGGTAAAAGTCAAATTAAACCTGAATTGAGATTAAAGACTGATAGTTTCTGATATCTTGTGTCTTAATTGAAACTTAAACATATCACAAAAATACTTGAAAATTTGTTATAAAACTTAAGTGGATAACAATATCAATGACCAACGCCAGTCATAATAAAGCCAAAGAATAAACCTGTTATGGAGGATCTCATGATCAATATCTTTTTCTGCTCAACTCACAAAAATATGTACTGCTTTCGTAGATTACATTTTATATTTGTTTTAGTTTGATTTTTGTTTTTGTTTTAATTCGAAAATATCCAAAATTCAAAAATATTCTATTTTTGCTTTATTTTTGATTTCCGAGCTATGGGGTAATATTTTGAAAAAGAAAAACAAAAAGAGTTTCCCACGATTTTTAAGTTATGTGTTTTTAACGTAAAGCACGTTAAAGTATTATATTTATCTTGAGAGGTAAATTATTTTAAATTATTTGATATCAAAACATGGGTTTTGATAGGTATTTAAATGGTAAAGTGGTAAAACTTTTCAATTTTTATTTAAACCATCCCATTCGTTACACTGTTGTAACGAATGGGAACACATTCGTTAAACGTAAACAAAGAATGATGGCCATTCGCTGCATTATTGATCACGAATGGAACTTATTCATTAATAAGACATTTGCTTCCACTGATCTGATAATGAATGGACATCAATCGTTACTTATGGATAACAAATATATGGCTATTCGTTAGTTATTAATCTATGTGTTGACTCGTTAAGATTTTTAATGAATGAACCAACGAATGGGTGCTCAATCGTTAGTTTAAACATAACGAATAGGCTCATTCGTGCCCCTAGGGTTGCGTGAAAATTTGTAACATATAAGGGGGCAGATGAAACGAATGGACCTAATTCGTTCAAATCTGAAAGTATTGAAAAGAGTGTAAACAGAGAGAAACTCTGCAAAAAATTTCCAAAAATTTCAAACATCACTAAATCGAGTTTTGGTTGATTGAACATTGATCATATGGTAATAACGAGTTCAATGATATATGAATCATCATTTTTTAGCAATGTTTGATAGGTTAATTAGGTCATGAAATGCACATATCAAAACTAAGACTAATGGATCATTTAAATGGTAACATTTAATCAATTATATTGTTAGGTTTAATTATCGACATTAATCCGATCACATTGATATACCTTTTAGGTTTAAACATGTTGAGTTAAGCTTAATTGATTTTCAAACTGCATGTTGACTAATTTGTGTTCATTCTAATTTTTACCTTGACTTTCTGTGTCAAAGAGCTCATTCGTCTATCTATATTCGTTGAGTATAACGAATGACGTTACCATTCGTTAATGTTGATGACGAATGAGACCATTCATTTACTTTTATGACGAATGAGATCATTCGTAGATTTATATGACGAATGTACTCATTCGTATACATTCATAACGAATGAGATTATTCGTTAATCGTAATGAATGAGACCATTCGTTAATGTTGCATACAACGAATGGACTCATTCGTTACTCAACACATAATGAATGGATAACGAATAGGCTTGGACATTTATACACAGATTGTAATATTTCACTTAGTTTTAGTGATATCTTATGATTTTTAAGGTATTATGATAGATTCTAATGCACGTTTTTACAGGTATGGCTGACGAACAACATGTTGATGCTCCAGCTCAAGAGCAACCAGCCGATCAAGTACATAATGAACCTGCTGCTGAGGAGGTTTAGATTGTTGAGCTAACATACGACAAGAAACTAATATATGTGCTTTCTTGCTCGATTATTTTGTTGTTCACGATATGTTTGGAGACATGATTACTTTTCTTCGCCAATCAAGGATCTAATGTGCTATATATGTTGATGTACCAGTACATTTTAGCATTATCCGCCCATTCTGGGATACTACTAAATACATTGATGCCGAGAAGCATATTGAGGCTGAAATTCAGAATAAGAAGATAATTATCACCGTGGAGGTGATACGCAAGGTCCTACAGTTTCCTGATACTGTGGATGATCCTTGCGGGTTTGATAAAGCATTGATTAAAGGGTTATTCAAGAGGTTGAAGTACAAGGGTGAGTTGGACAAGTCATAGTACAATAAGGCCTATCTCTGTGAGCAATATAAGTTCTTCCTTCACGTACTTATACACTGCCTTGGGGGAGAATAGGTGGATATGATGAATGCATGACCCGTCACCGCAAGAACAAGTTCCTGATGTATCCAAGGTTCTTACAATTTATACTGATCACTTGGAGCCTGATTTGGTACGTGATCCGGAGTTGGTTGATGACGTTATGGTTTTGGAGCATATGTCTGAGGAGACTATGAAACGCCTGAGGACGTATCGTAACCAAACACCGGAGAACAGGCCGAAGTATAAGAGGTTGATAGGTCACATGGCGAGACCTAATTATGAATGTCCACCTAATGATTGTTGGATTCACGAAGACTCAGATTCTGAACGTGAAGGTGGACCATGTGGGAACGATGGTGGAGATTGTCGTAATGGTGGTAATAGGGGTGAAGCAGCTCGTGTTGATGCTGCTTTACGCAAACGAATGGGCAAAGCGAAGATATCAGATAAACATGCCAAGACGAGAACCCGTATGGGTGACGACATGGAAATTGAAGATTTAATTTCATGCTCGTGTGCTGCACAACAAGCACCGGTGGCTACTAGTCCTGTTAGTACCCCGATTGTTACATTGACGACTACAGTATCATCTGATCCGAGGTTCGCATCAATTCCTCAATCGATGCTATCTCCGATGCCGACACCTCATGTACTACTGTAGCTACGAGTCCTACGTCGATGTCGATGGCTATGCAACCGATGGACTTCTCATACATGTCGTTTAGCCGTCCTCAGGGACCAATGTAGTCGGTTCCTCCATCATTTCATTATATACCTGTTCAACAATAGATGAACATGTTGTTGAAATTGATACATTTGCAGGAGAACCAAATGGCCACTGACCGGCAATTTCAAGAACAAATGTGGTTAGATCAGAGGAAGAGGTTAGCCACATCTCCTACTGCCAGCGTGAGAATCGTGAGCTATGGGCTTTAGTTATTGCTTCGGGGGGGGGGGGGGATAAAAGAACATGATGACATCATCCTTCAGCTAACATGCAAAAACCAATATGTTGAAAAAGCTGAAAGGAAACGATGATGACAAAGACCCTGATGCAGGAGATGGTAGTAGTAAGCAACAACCACAGACAGTGCGTCTGGTGGTTCAACTAGTGTTGGTGGTTCGGGTAATGATATGCAATTAGTGGTGTATCGTGACACTACTAATGTGCAGCTTCTTGAGTCTGTAAAGGCCAATACGGTGTTATTTATGGATAACGAGAAAGGCGTCGTTGTGAGCATGGTGAACGCTGGTGAGATCGAGGAAGGAGAGTTCGTCGATTATTCATTATTCAGAGATCAAATCGCGTTATTGCTTGGGTTGAACGATGAGGAGTTGGATATATTGGAGAATGAGGAGGATGTTGAGGTCATTGATGATGATGAGGTCTGATTCGATACGAGTATTCCATCTCGGGATACGTCATTTAACTATAATGAGTTTGAGGTGGAAGACGTGACAGCCGAGAAATACCTTGATCTGGAAACACGTACGAATACAGATGAGAGAGTTCCATTATTCACTACAGAACATGTTAAAGCGGCTGAAGAGCGTCTTGGAAAGTAGAAAAAGAAAGGTAAAGTATATGAAGTTGGTTCGGGTTCGAAGGATCAAGCTGATAACGTATTTGAAGGTATGTTCAGACATACTCATTTCTCGAAACTTATTGATGTGTTAAGGTATGCGGAGCAAGAAGACGACATGCGGGTTAAAGCTTGTGCAACTACTAACCAGATGAATACGTTTAAAGCTTCAAAGACATTCAAAGGTGATATCGTCTCTTGCCTTTACGATTCTGAGCTTAAAGTATGTATTATTAAGTTGGAATATTGCGTACAATACTATCAACATATTGCCGATGTTCTTAATTTACCGAGGTGTGACGTGCGTACGTTGGAAAATAGGCCATTCGTTAATCGTGGTGGAAGCCAGATGGCGGATTGGTTCTACCGACACTTGTTGTTCGAGGTACGTCACGGTTTTAAATTCTTTAAGCCTCAGGTCCCAACACGTAAGTATATTGGCGAGATTGATCCAAGAAATGGTTGGAGGAAACTCATACTTAAAGTGAAGCCGCCGCGAACGTTAAAGTGAGTGGCTGTGAAGACTTTCCCCAAAGTCTTTACGAGACTCTTAATCGGTGGTACTACGATAACCGCACCAGTGAAGCCGTCATTGTACTTGGAATAGGTTTGAAGACGGAGTTCATTCGGGATATCAACCCGATATGGTTGGTTAATTTATCTGAGACTGATAACGATGCATTATTCAACAATCACATCAGATGGGCTGAACATAAAGATTACGATCTCGCTATGCAATTTCAGTGTGTGGGGCGTGTATGCCATGCGTTTGGAGTTCATAGTTGCGCTGATTGGAAGATGAAGAGATGCAAGTTATCGAAGACAAGGAGCTCGAGATGAGGGGGAGTTTGTTACTACATGTTTTTTCGTCTCGATCTTTGTTATCTATTGTAGTTGTTTATTAATTAATGTAATGGCATTTTGGTAATTGTTTATGCCATTCGTTAATGTATTAAGGTCATTCGTTATGATATGTATAACGAATATGTCCATCCGTCAATGTTAGGGTCATTTGTTATGGAATGTATAACAAATGAGCCCATTCACTAAGTTATTAGACCATTCATTAAGCATGTTTAACGAATGAGGGACCTCAAATGAGTAATTCGTTGTCTCTTAATGAAGACGAATGGTCCCCATTCTTTATGTGATGTATACTGAATGATGGGGTTGTCTATAAATACTTGCACCATATTTCATAATTTATCGAAGAGTCGTATTATTATTGAAGAGATGTCGTTACTTTTCCCAATTCTCTACTCACACACTCTTGTTAAAGTAATTCAAAATCTTATAATCATTTGAGTATATCAAGAACTAGATCATTTATGTATGACTAATCGTTCTATAATTAGTCTACACAATGGTTTCTCATAATGTTTGGTTGTCCTAACCACATTCTATTCTAGCATAAAGTTCTTTCATAATCGTCTTATCTTTCTTCTCCTTAATCCATGCTATCCATGGGTCATGTGTGAAAATGCTTTGACCTATGAGTTACAACATTTTTAAACAATTTTCAATATATTTTAAAATATTATACACAAAATAATAACCATTTACAACATTCTATAACTACTATTAAAGTAATACAATATAACATCTTTCTATTTGTTTATTTGATTAATTTCCAAAAATAACAAGCATTCTTAGAATTTCTTTGCAATTATATATTTTTTTAAATGATAATGTATCAAAGAAATCCAAATAAGCAAAAGTTCTATTTTTCATAATAAAAATTAATGTTTGATGATGTAAATAAGTTACATTTTCATAGGAAACGTTATTAAAAATAGTTTTAAAAATTAATGATATTAATGTTTGCTGATATAACATTTCGGGTTTTGTTTTCTTGTATTTGTAACCTTTACCCGACCCAGATTCGTATTTGGATAATTAATCAATAAATTACGCATTTGTTTAGTATTTTATTTTATTTTTTTAACTAGGATACTGGCCCGTGTTACACACGAGCAGAAAATATTTCAAATGTTATATATATATAGATGATAAGAATTTTTTACCTTGTATTCTGTAAAACCACAAGATGTAAGAAAAAAATGTATAAATGGTAGAATGAGAAACTATTATACAAATTATTGAATTGTTAAAATAGTAGTCATACTAAAAAAGGGAAAACAAAATCAGTTATAAATAATTAATTGTGGCAAAATCGGTTTTTTAATCATTTGAAAGGAAATAGTTGGTTATGATCATAGAAAAAATAATTAGTGAGGTTATGACTCTAGAAAATATTAATTAGTGAGTTATGTGGCAATTCTATAGATGAGAATCGGATGGCTTGGAAGTCTATATGGACATGTTAGTTGAAGGTCATCTGGATATCTTGTATTAATTTAATTGTATAGTAAGATTGATTATAACTATGTGTTATGTGCAAATATACCCTCGAACTAACATTTTAACCACTCCTGCACCCACAATTAAAGACTAGGGATTAAGTTGCAATAATGATAAAATTAGTTTACCCTTTTCTCTCCCACCATCCCCACAGACGCAACCCCCCACCACCATTCTTGGCCCTTAATTCATGGGATAATCAATGCAATTGATCTCACCAAATCATTAATGGATCACAAACGAATCACACCGACACTCTAATCATCGAAAATGAGGACATCTAATCTATCCGTAATTAAAACCGTAACAAACCACTGTCTAATCAACCCGTAACTCTATATATACTTGTTTGTAATTCAATTAAACTCGTCCACACATTCCTAATAACATCTCGACACTAAACCCTAACTCAATTGCACCATAAGAAGCCGTTAATATCAGGTTCAATTCCAAGCTCAAGTCGTGAAGAATATTTGGTCGTTAACCATTGATTCGTGACCGTTTCTGGTAATTAAATCATGCATCGGCTCGTTTTTGATCAATTAACGTTAACCCCAATTCAGTTACAAAAAACAATTATCAAATAAAGCAATTCGACATCTAGGTTTTATAATTGAAATTTGGAAAAACTCAGGTGTGTGTATAAATCTAATCTATCTGGTACTATTAACGTGTTAGACACCTGCCTTAAGGGTAGGTGATATTTCCTTAAATCATTGAACCGGCCTAGTGTAACATCCCGAAATTTCTAAAAATGATATTTAATATATTATTTATTTATGATGGAAAAGTTTACTTGAGTTAGTAGAAGAAGAAATAATAAAATAATAAAGATGGAAGGTGAAGTAGGCTTTAAAGATATAATTAAATATGGACTAAAAAGAACGATGGGTCTAACATCCATTGGCGTAAGGAAGTATAAATACCCTTAAACCCTAATCCTTTCCGTTTCCATCCATCTCTACACCATAGCCTACACCTTCAAAAACACACACTTAAGACAAACACTCTCTACTCTACTATATTCAACGATTAGAGACCAACCGAAGGTAAGAAATAATTTATCTCATTTGACCAACCTATTAGAACCTGACACAGCTGCCCCGTGATGGCGTATGAGCCGTTTGGATATAGATCTAGCTTTATTCGAGTGTTTAACCAACCAAAAACAAGCTTAAGGACCACCTTAGCTCATATTTGGACACCACGAAGATATCTAAATCATAAACGATCAAACCCCACCCACCGTGGTTGTTAATGGCGGCTGACGGCGCCGGCATCGACGAAAAACCTTAAATCGCGTATTTAATTGTTGAATAGAAATTATGCGCCGTATAAGTATATACGCCGCATAAGTCTGAGCAACGCACAAGTGTATCAACCGTATTTGTAAGCAACATGTAAGCATGACAGCGTGTAAGTAGGAACAATGTGTAAGTAGTACGCCGTGTATGTATGACTTATAGCTTATACACCTGAATGACTTACACTCCTATAGAACTTATACGCCGAGACACCTTATACGCTAATGGAACTTATACGCCAGATTCCACTTATACGTCAACAGTGAACTTATACGGACTTGATATGATTTTATAAAATAAACGAAAGATAGACAGTGTATACGTAAGTAAACGATAGACATGGACTTATACGATATATGAGCTAAAGATAAGTAAATAATTAATAATGAAAGGTAACGTTTAAAATGAAGATTTGATTTGATTAGATAATTGAACTACAGTCTTCTGATGAGGTTCTAGTAAAGACTTATTAATGAAGATAAAATTTTTCCAATCTGACCCCCAGCTAGGGGCTCTGCCCTTTGGACCCTGCTAGGGATTACCGCCCCTAGAACCCAGCCAGGGGCTCCGCCCCCGGACCCCCGTAGCTAGGGGTTACAATAACCTAGGAATATGATATGGATATGGCTAGTTAATTGATACATGTAATTGTTATACAGTTAGTCGCGCCCAGTTAAGGAAAGGAGTTACCCTTAACTCTGAAAGGAATCGTACCTAGGAGAGTTTATAGCCCTATTTCCTTGTTATGTTTTCGGGGCTGTGTGGATACTCGATGTGATTAGTTAATACACTTACCTTAGGTGGTAAGTGTATGCCATGAATGATATATGTGATAGTTATTATATTGAGAATATGAATGAATGCTTGTCGGCGCGTGAACGATCTTCGGATATTGAACGTATCGCCAGGGAGGGTGATCGTTAAAGATTAATGTGTAAGGATGAATGTATATAATTGTATGAATGTATGGTTGTATGAGTATGCAGGAATGTAGGGGAACAGACCCTAATAATATCTGCGAATGCAGGGAACATGCCTTAATAATATATGAGAAGGTTATAGGGCGACATGCCCTTAAACACATATAATTATGTATGTATGTATGTATGAAAGGAATGAAAGTATGTAAGAAAGGTAACAAGCTAATTATGTTACATGTATCTACGGGTACGTATATATGTAAGTATATGAATGTATTGTATGTTTGATTTACTAGAACTCACTCAGCATAGCTGACTTTTAGTATGCACGTAGGTAAATAAACTGAAGTATCTAGCTTGAGGAAGAAAGATGGCCGGAACTAAGGAAGATGGCAAGATTTGTCATGATGTTTAAATAAGATATTTTAAGTTATGTTTTTAAAGACAAGTTTGAATGTTTTGTAACAAATGATTGAAGTTTTATTTATTCCGCGAAAGTTTTAATTAACTCTAAGATTCAGAACTAAGTTTATGAGTAAAATCAACGCCAAAGTAGGGCACCGGTAACGGGGTTTTACACCTAAGGCGTGGGTTCGAGCCCCCAGGCCCCGGTTTTTGAGTTTTATTTTTTAAAAATTCATTTTTAATCCATTTCTATATTTATTATATATATATATATAATATTAAATAAGCATTATTTGATAAACCGCGCCCCAGTTTTGGTTAATTTTAGTTATTTTTTAACCCGTAGTTCGTTAAAAACCCTTTTTTATTTAAAAAGTACAATAATAAAATATTTTACTACTCTTGTTTAACAAACCGAACTATTTGATGTTCAAATAAAATTTATGTTTAATTTTCTTAGTTAATATGTATAATATTTATTTATTTTATCAACAACTAATATTTATGTTATTTATTTAAAATTAAAACCTAAAATAATAATAATATTAATAATAATAATAATCATAATATTGATAATTAAACCAATAACATTAAAATTTTACTTAAAACCCGATCAACCTCAAATCCGTCATAATTCTTATTGTTATATTTTCGTTTATAATTAATATATGATCATTAACAATTAGGAACTTTTATTGAGATATCTCGAGAGCTTGACTGTCTTTATCTTAACTTTTACATCCTTCTCATTCTCATTAATCCACTCGATAAGGTGAGTAATCACAACCCCCATTTTTACCTTTTTTATATTTTTGGGGGCGTTATGCGCTCACATGTTAAATAGCTTTGTGGTTTTCGCTACAATTCCACTATTTGCATAGATAGGCAAGTGCTCAATTAGTTTATATGGGTGAATGTGACTATGTGTTTATTTTGAGTTATGGTTGTTGGTATCTCATCCTCATCCTCATTAGTATGAGTATACGCCGTCGGGTAACTCGACCCGTTGGGACAAGAGAAATGGCCCTTTTATATTATTGTTACATTAATTGTTGAAATTTGTTTATCTCAAGGAATCGTCATTTTCAATATTATTATATATAAAAATTGTGATTATTTGCTCAACTTTATGTTGACAAACCTATATATTTTCACGCATGACGCAGATTACTTTATGGGATGAATCAAATGATGAAGTTAAGATTATACCTTAGGTTGCTATGATGATATGATGGATACAGAATAAAATTTATTTTTAAGTCTTTGATTGTAATGTTATTTTCATTGAGACAATGTTTATGTTTTTGTGTACTTGATTGATATGTGAAATGAAATAATTTATATATTCACACGCGTAATTATTTTAATTCCTTTTGAGCTATGATATAATATTGTCGCGCCCCGGCATGTTTCATCATAGGTTGGGGTGTGGCAGATGACATAAGTTTGTAATTTATTTTAAAAAATTATTAAATATCATTCCTTTGATTGTAAACCATAAAAGCCATAATGAATGTAAACAACGTTCTTTGCAAACGATTTTCACGCTCACCATTTTCTATTCTGTGGAATGCGGAAGTTCTATGGCGTTTTCAATTTCAATTTGATTCAACCAATATTAGAATAGTAAGTATTAATAATAATTATGTTTTGTAGACTTTTAATATCTCAGTTGGTGTTATGGATTTTAAGGATGTTTTTCTAAATTGATTGTATTCGTTCATAATGCTTCTAATATGTATATCTATGTGTACCCATTATCATTTTAATTATGAAGACCTAAATGGACTATTAATGGATTTTTCGGATTGATTTTAATATCATACCCACCAAGTGTTTGATGAGATATTCTTTACCAAAAATAACCCTTTTAAATGTTATTGCTGGTTATAGTCTAACAAACATGGTTTTGTAGTATATGATATTCTTTTTCTAGATTCATGAGCAAATTTTATTCAAATGAAACATTTCGTATTGAAACCGCTTGGTTCAGACTTCTAAAATTACCTATCTACTTGAAAGCTTTTATAAGTTTGATAAAAAAACAAAACACGCCTTTAACATTCTTTAAGTTCATTTCTCCATTAGATTTATGATGGATAGTTGTTTATAATGCTCAACAAGGAATATTGTGTTTTTTTCTACCATAGATCCATGGTAAACAAATTTACTGCCTTAATTTACAAATCCACGGTTTTAGTTTTGTTTCGTCAGTTTTCGTTTTCTATTTCGTTTTTATTGGATTTCGTTTTCGTTTTGGTTTAATTTTTGTTGTTTCCGGTTTTGTTTCAATATATTTAGTTTTGGTTTTGGTTCACTTTTGTTTTTTAGTGTCGTTTTGTTTATTAGTTTTATTTTGGTTTGATTTCACTCTAATAAATCTTTTGTTTTGGCTTTTACAATTTTTGGTGTTGCTTCCGTTTAGGATATATTGATTTTTGCCTTTCGGTTTAGTTTTAGTATTTCAATTTCTTTTTAGTTTTTTGGTTTTGTTTTTAGTTTCACTTTGGTCTTTGGTTTTAGTTTTATTTGTTTAATTTGCTTTTGGTTTTGATCGGGGTTAGTTTTTCCGTTTTTTTCGTTTCAGCCTGGTTTTATTTTTTTAATTTTGTTTAAGTTTTTTTTTTGTTTCAGACAGTGTTTTCGGTTTTATTTTGTTTTTATCAGCTTTTGGTTTCGTTTTAAAATATTTTTTTGGTTGTTAGTTTCATTTTAGTTTATTCAGTTTTTTAAGTTTCGTTTCGATTTATTCGATTTAAAATTAAGTTTTGTTTTTTTAGTTTTATAAGTTTCATTTCAATTAATTCGGTTCAAAATTAATAAATTTGGTTTGTGTTATGTTTTCTTCCGTGGTAAAGAAACAACTAAATGAGCCATTTAGTATATGTGCATTTAGTTTTAATTATGAGCCTAACATTTAATATGATGTCATAACGATGTTAATTTGAAAAAACTTACTAATAATATTAATTGTTTTAAAAGTCTGTTATATTTTTAATAAACAGGTACAACTATATTGAAAAACATTAATGTCATTAATTTATAATTGATTTTATTACTTTCTATAACTAGCAAACTTATTTTAAGCAAATTCATATTTGTATTAAAACTCATTAATCTTATATTTATAGGAAAACAATTTGAAAATTTAAGTTATTAGCGTCCAAAATGTTTCATTCTCATTAAGATTTTTTTTAATTATATTTTAACAATTAACCTTTTAAGTAACCAAGATCAGTTGTATACTTTTAACCATTTCGGTGAGTAAATTAGTGTTAAATAAAATCTAAATATTAACATATTGTATTTCTTGTTTTTTATGATACTTTGAGTTAGTGTTTTATTTTTCTGTGAAGACAATTAGGTAAATTGTTGGCTGAATATTTAGTATTAATCATAAAAGCATAGCAAATTGGCGAGCCTAGAACTATACTGAGCTGCAGTCTGAGAGTGATATAGTTTCTTGTCCAAGCATGAAGATAAGTATATACAAAAATAATAAACTTTATGGGTTAACGGAGTAATGCTTTAAAATAGCCTAAATCAAGTTGCTCATTTACTTTGTTTATTAATTTTTTAAAATTGTTTTATGAATAGTTACCATGCCAATTAAGATCAATAAAACAACATTTTTTGTAACCTTTATATTTAATCTTGACATGACGTAATATGTTTTCACCTATATCATGTTGATGGGGCGAAGCGGATTGCTGTCACAACATGTGTTTATTTGGTCATGAGTAAGTCGAAGCACTTTTTGTTAATGTTCTTAAAAATCTTTTTTACAAAATTAACATCAAATATGATTACCAAATTATTTTGTTTCTTAGCATTGAATATAGACCCTTTTGACCCGTTTGAGGTATAACACACACGCACGAAGTAGACCCGCTGCCACCCATATAACTTTTACATCTCATTCATTTGGTTTTATTTCTACAATTTTTAAGAATCAGTTTAAGTGTTGTTCTTAATAATCTTTGAAGCTTGATACTTGCTTAAATATGGGAAAACAACTAAGATCGTGCTTTATTAATGGTTAAAGAATAACAATCATCCTTGACATAATTATTTGGTTAATGGGTGTAACTTCCCGAAATTTCTAAAAAATGATATTTAATATATTACTATGAAAAAGTTTACTTAAGTTAGTAGAAGAAATAATAAAATAATAAAGATGGAAGGTTAAGTAGGTTTTAAAGATGAAGTTAAATTTGGACTAAATAGGAAATATGGGCCTAAAGTTAATGGGCTTAAGGGAGTATAAATACCCCTTAAACTCTAATCCTTTCCATTTCCATCCATCTCTACACCATAGTCTACACCATAAAAAACACACACTTAAGCCAAACACTCTCTACTCCACTATATTCACCGATCCGAGACTAACCGAAGTTAAGAAATCATTTATCTCAGCTGACCCAACCTATTAGAACCCGACATTGCAGCCCCGTGACGCCGTGTGAGCCGTTTGGATCTAGATCTAGATTTATTCAGGTGTTTAATCAACCAAAAAACGAGCTCAAGGACCACCTTAGCTCAAATCTGGACACCCCGAAGCTACTTAGACCATAAACGATCAAACCCCGACCAACCACGATGGTTAACGGCGGCTGACAGTGTTGGAATCGGAGAAAAACCTTAAAAACGCGTGAAAAGGGGGCTGACCTGCACTTATACGCCGTATAAGTGCAGCGTGTAAGTGTATGGTAGCGTGTAAGTATGGTGCATAATTTGCAATGTGTATGTATGTATCTATGGAGCGTATATGTATGTAACGTTGTATATGTATAGCTTATACGCTGGAAGTGCTTATACGTAGGGAAGACTTATACGCCATCAGCCACTTATACGCCTAAGGAGACTTATACATTGGACGGAATATATACGCTAATATTATTATACGAATAAACGAACGATAAACAGCGTATATGTATGTAAACGTTAGATACGGACTTGTATGATGGTTAAGATAAGAATGAGTAAATAATTATAATGAAAGGTAACGTTTAAAATGAATATTTGATTTGATTAAATAATTAAACTTCAGTTTTCTGATGAGGTTTTTAGTAAAGATTTATTAATGAAAATAAATTTTTTCCAAGCTGACCTTAACCCCAGCCAGGGGCTCCGCCCCTTGGACCTTGCTAGGGTTGCCGCCCCTACAACCCCGCTGCACCCGGACCCCCGTAGCTAGGGGTTACAATAACCTAGAAATATGATAGGACTAGTTAATTGATACATCTAATTTTTATACAGTTAGTTGTGCCTAGGAAATGAGTTACCATTAACTACTCGGTGTGATTAGTTAATACACTTACCGTAAGTGGTAAGTATATACTGTTAGTGCATAGAAATTTGACATTGTGGATATGTTATCCTGGCATATGTTTTGGATCAGTTATCCTTAGCGTGTGTTCCAGATCCCGTCAGGATCAAGGATCCACAGTACTTATTGTTTATTAACGGTTGTTCTCATGTGTAGTCTTATTTTTAGCAGGTATAACGGTTAGAAGACTCAGTCTATCCACTAACTTGCAGTCAAGAAGATATTGACGTGTCTAGATCAATTATCCTTCTGAAGAGTTCCAGAGCTACGTCAGGATCAGTGATCCTCAGTACTTATTGCTTATTAACGATTTTCCTTTGTTATGTTGATATTTTTGGCAGGTATAACGGCTAATGACCAAGTCAAAGCTATAATCTCGCAATCTAATTAATATACCGCGTGGATAACGAAGGAAACGATCACAATTAAGGAATGGCTTGATTGGCGGCTTAAATTAGGGATATTTGTTATTCTTTTCTTGTATATAATGAAGATATGATCAGCTAGGTTAAACACATGTACGAACACACACACTAGAGCAGAAGCAAACATTCTCTCTACATACTAGTTTACTTTGTAATCTTGATCATATACTCCACAACACTTGTAACCACCTTTTATTATCAATATAATCGACGGTGATAGTTTTCACCGTCCGGGGGTTTTTTGTGCCGGAGACCACGATAATCATATACTTATCGACCAAAGGTTACCTTGTTGATCATTGACTAAAGTAATTCGACCAAAGATTATCTTATTAATCCTTGACCGAAGTAATTTTACCAAAGATTACCTTGATAAGTTTTGACCGAAGTAAGACTATTTTGGTTAAGGGCTTTTTCCCTCGTGATCAAATCATTGTGTTCACCAAGATTTCGATTACACATTCAATATTATCATCATAGCACTAGACCTCACAATTACGAATTTGGATACATTATCCCTGAGTGATTTTTGTCCAAAACATATACCTTATATGATTTATGTGATAGTGTTTGAGGTTATGAATGAATGCTTGTCGGTACATGAACGATCTCCGGATATTGCACGTATCGCCAGGAAAGGTGAGTTTCATATAAGATGCATGAATGATTAAGAGTATGTATGAAAGCATATAATAAAATGTATGTATAACGAAGTGTATGTATGGTTGTATGGAAAGAAGGGACCAGACCCTATTAATATATGAGACTGAAGGGACCTCCCCTAATAATATCTGAGACAGAAGGGACCAGATCCTAAAAATATCTGAGATAGAAGAGACCAGACCCTAAAAATACCTGGGATAGAAGGGACCAGGCCCTAATAATATTTGAGATCGTAAAAATAGTTATGCATGTAGTATGAAAGTATGAGAGAATGTATGTATGAATAAATGTGTGTACGAAAGAAAGGTAAAATGGATGAAGTATATAATATGTATCTTCGGATGCGTATGAAAGTAAGTGTATGTATTGTATGTTACCTTATTAACTAGAAATCACTCGGCGTAGCTGACTTTTATTATTCACGCAGGTAAATAGATTGAAGCAGTTAGCTTGAGGGAGACACATGGCAGGATCTGAAGAGGCTGGCCTCTAAAGAAGGAATTGTCATGATGTTTTTAATAAGCTATCCTATGTTATGTTTTCAAAGACAAGTTTCGAATGTTTTGTAACGAATGGTTGACTTTAATTATTATTTCCGCAAAATTTTTAATTAACTATGATATTTGGAAATGTGTTTATGAGTAAATCCAACACCAAAGTAAGGTACCGGGAACGGGACCTTACAATGGGTTTATGTTTTAAAATCATTCACATCCCCATTCCAGCATACTATTAGTTCATATCCCTTGTTAATTTATTGTTTATTTGATTTAAATGTTAATTTTACGATAACTCTTACACACAGTTCAGTTTGCACATATCCTGCACCCGAATAATCAAAGCACCCTACATTGATTTATCTAACCGTAGTAGATCAAATTTCAAATATGGTTTTAATTGTGTGTGTGTGTGTTAGTTGATTGATTGATAAATTGATGCTTTTAATTTGTAGGTGAAATTAAGACTGAATTAGATGATTTCTCACAATGCAACGAAGGTGTTCTGGATACGTTGTCTTTGATTATGTCGAGAGGTTCGATTATGATCTATTAGGTTTTGTTTTCGAATTTGAAGTTTACTAATGATATCATACTACATGTAGTTGTTTTAAAGGTGTAAGCTATGACTTACCATGCTACAAATAACTACTTTGTAACAACGCCTCTTCAATGTAATATGCAAAATGGAACCAATAGAATATACTTTCACAACGTGAAAATGCTGACAAATATGCAATTGATATGGTACCAAACTCCGCATGCACCAGTTTTCATTGCATTTTTAGTTTTACTTGAATAACGACAACCAAAGTTTTCATTGCATTTTTAGTTTTACTTGATAACGTCAACCAACATATTGGTATGCCTTCTAAGAAATCATTCATGCAAAATGTTAGTACACGGTTTTGCGTCTCGAGTCTTTGAAATTATCGTTTTGTATTTATCATTTATTTTAATGTAAATTTTTTTTTAAGTTAAGTTAGTTCGTTAGAAGAACAGTCTAGTTCGTTAAGGATGTTTAAAGAACTAGACTTTAAGTTAAGTTTCCTTCTGATTCGTTAAATATGTTTAACGAATCAGGGGTGGTTCGTTATTTATTGTAATGTAACGAATTGGAAGGATAGTTCATTACGAAATGTGTAACGAACTAGATTCCATCGTCTATTTGTAGAGGGTTCCCTCTCTGTTAATATGAAGTTTTGAGTTAATATATTGAATTGCTGTCCAAGTTTCCTCTAGATCAAAACTTCATTTAATTAATCTACTTCATAATCTATATACACATATATATAACTAATACTAATATATACATAACATATAATTGTTAAGAGTAATTATGAACTAGATCCGTTAATCGTGTATTAAGCTTTAGATCTTAGATCTCAGGCTTTCACAAGTGGTATCAAAGCTTTCGGGGATTCGATTGCTCTTGATTTGTATGTTAATTTGTTAATTAAGGACTGATAAGTATAAGTTTGGTATTAATTAGTTTTTGGTTTGAGTTTGATCAAATTCAGTGTCAATTTGGTGGAATATGGATTGATTTTGGTTGAATTGTGGTTTGATAAGGTATTGGAAAGATTTTGTGATATGGAATTGTAAATTGAATTGGATATGTGTTGATTAAGATTGAATCTGAGTTTTGGCAGAAATAGGGTATAAGTTTGGTTAAATTGGATTTGATTGTGAGTGAATTGGTTTACGAGATGAGTTGATTCGGATTCGCGATGAGTGCACGATTGATTTGAGCTATAGAGTGTACAATTTGGTGTGGAATTGAGGGAGTATTATGGATTTGATGTTGGTTTTTGTGTGTTCTTCTTTTTCCAGAAATCTGGAAATTCAGATGAAGATTTGTTAGTGCACGGTTTTTAGCGTCTAGAGTCTTTGTATTTATCGTTAACGTTTTTATTTATGTTTAATGTAATAAATAGATTTATTTATTACCAGTTCGCTAAGTTATAGTCTAGTTCGCTAGGGGATGTTAGCGAACTAGACATTAAATGTATTCCCTCCTGATTCGTTAGGGGATGTTAACGAATCAGGGGATGTTTCGCTAAGTTAATGTATGTAACGAAGGAGAGGCTGGTTCGCTAGGGGATGTTAGCGAACCAGATCACCTTCTATATATAGTGAACTCCTGTTCACAATTTAATTTAAGTTTTTGAGTTGATTAACGAAGTTCTGTCCAAGATCTCTCTCAAGCTTCACATAATATTATGCAGATAATATATTGATAATATATACACATATTTATAACACTGAATCGATGTTAATCATGAGCTAGATCCGAAAACGTATTAATAGTATAGATACAGATCTGAGATCTGTTAGTTGTAATTGTTATTGATACGGGCTCCAACAAGTGGTATCAGAGCTGTTGGTGCTCATTACACTTGATTTGGTGTTTTAATTATTTCGATATTTTTAAGTTTTTCGTTTTAGAGGTTTTGAATCAATTTTGGATTGAATTGATTGAACTATGGTTAGATTGGACTGGAGTTGTGGTGTTTAAGGTATTGGATAGGTTCGGATTAGAGGAATTGAGGTTTGATTTGAATTTGAGTGGTTTGGTATTGATTTCGGTTTAAGTCCGAAACAGGGTTGTGTTTTGGTCAAAAATGGTTTGGCTATTGATGTTAATCGGTTACGAGGTTTAGTGTATTGGATTCGGAATTTGATTACGAGAAGATTGATAGGTTACTTGTACGATTTGGTTAAGATTTGGAAGAGTATTACAAATTTGGTATTTCTGGGTTTCTGGGTTTGATCTTCAAAATTTCTAGAAAACTTATTTGAATATTTGAAGATGAACGTAATTCGCTATCATCTGTATGGTGATTCGCTATATGTTTATCTGTGATTTGTTATCAATTTTGTTACTCCGCTACCTTGTTCGTTAATCAATTCGTGTGAGTTACTGGTTCGTGTTATCTAGTTCGTTAACTAGATTAATTGATTCGTGTGACACGTGTCCACGTTGGGATTTGTGTCATAACAACCTTTGCCACGTGGCATAAGGTGTCAGAGTTTGTTACAAAACGGTTGTAACAACCTGATTCGCTATAGTGTGATTCGCTAATCAACTGTAGCTGATTTGTTATCTTATTTCGCTAAGCATTCCTTAGTGATTCGTTACTGATTATCATCTGATTTGCTAAACTAATCCTTTGTGATTCGCTAAACTAATCCTTTGTGATTCGTTTGGTCAATTCGTTAAGTTGACTTCTCATTCGTTATCTGTTTCGCCATTTGGTCAATCTTAACCTTGTTAAGAGTTAATTCGTTAAACACTGTTCACAGTTCGCTATAACTGTTCACAGTTTGCTATAACTGTTCACAGATTGTTAAAATTTTATTTGTTACACCCTTTAAATTTTTGAAACTTTTCAAAGATGGCCGGTATGTATGCATTAGCGTCTCAAAACATGTTAATGCAACAGATGTTGCAACTTGATACCGAGATAGGTTCGCATTCTAAATGTCCAAGATTGATGAAGTTCAGTGACTTTGCCAAGTGGGAACCTCGGTTTCGTGCACATTTGGGATCTGTTCATCCTGATTGCTCTTATTGTCTTGATGAATTTTATGTGGCACCAATGATTGGTGATGATACTATTGGGTATACTCCTAAAGCTGTTTCTCAATACTCACAAGAAGAGAAGAAAGCTTTAGAAATCGAGATAAAAGCCTATTCTACTCTGACTATGGCATTACCAGAAAATATCTTTCATCAAGTTGGTAGTATCAAGAGATGTGCGTCTTTATTTCAACATCTGCGTATGGGAAGCATGGGAAACACAGCTGAGAGTAAGAAAGTGATGCTCAAGTTTCAGTTTCGAAACTTTAATCTATTGAAGGGAGAATCAGTTGAAGAGATGACTACAAGATTTAGTCATTTAATTGCTGAAATGGACAAGATGAAAATGGAAATTTCTGAAAGGGATAAAATTGACACTATTAAAAGTGTGCTTCCAAGTTCTTATTCAACATTTCTAATTGTTTTAAAAGAGAATGACTATTTTGTGAATAAAGACTTGACGGCACTTGAATTTCTACAAAAGATCGAAGCTAGAGAATACGATCTTAAGTGTCAAAAATCCTCCAAAGAAAATCAAGATCCAGCTTTCTATGGTGGAAGTATGCCTCTTAGTTCAACGATCTCTCCAATCACTGCTTTTCTCACTCATGCTGCAAGTGAAAAAGAATCAACTATGAATAATGATCCAAAAGTTTTTTCTACTCTGCTGGTAATTCGGGTGGATCTGGAAGTTCAACTAATACAAATCCATTTGCTACACCACCCAGTGTTAATATGAAGGAAGCTGAGCAAAACTTTGCTTTTCTGACGGCTTTTATGTCTTCATATGAAAACTTAGTGAGTAGTAAGATTGCCACAAGTGATTTAAGAGATGAGGACTATGATCAGATAGATCCAGATGATCTAGAAATCATGGATTTAAAATGGAACATGGCTATGATCGTCCGTAAAGTTAAAAGATTCATGCAAATAACTGGAAAAGATCTTCCAGCTTTAAACAAGAAGTTGGGTTTTGACAAATTAAAAGTAAAGTGTTATAATTGTCAAGAATTTGGGCATTTCGCGAAGGAATGTGACAAACCAAGGAAATAATACACTGGTCCTCGTGGTCAAAGTCAAAATGCTTCTACACCACGAGGAAGTGATGCTGAAAAGAAACCATCTTCTTCTACAACACAAGCAATGTTAGCGGATGGAACCTACTGGTCACAACGGTTACTATGCAATGATGTTCAAGCAAATTTGGCTATGTTTGGGTTACATAAAGATTGTCAAGATGCAACTGGTAGTGAGATGTCTTCTGATAATGATTCTAGATCAGATTCCGACGACTCTTGCGACAAGCCTTCCGAATCAATGTTTGCTTGCATGGCCAAGATTAACGAGGTTAGTAATTCTATTTCTGCTACTTCATTTGTTAAAGCATCATGTGTTGACTGTGAATCTAACAAATCTAAGTTAGTAGCATTGAAAAATCAAAATGATAGTCTAATAAGAGAAATTGCTTCTCTTAAGGATAGTTATCGACAATCTCTTGAGTCTCAAATGAGATCTCGAGAAAAGATTGATGCATTGTCGACAAGTAACCACGATCTCAAGGCTGAGTTATCTGTGAAGATGACAATTAATGAACAAAAATTTCAAGAGATTTTGAAACATCGTTCAAAGATAACTGAGCTTGAGAATGAGGTTCTTGAGTTGAAGAACAAGTTGGGTAAATTTCGAAATTCTTCGTTTTTGTTAAATGAAATTATCGAAGTTTCTGGAAAACAAAAGGACTCTAAGAAAGGCATAGGTTTTGTTGAAATTCCTCCACCATTTCACAATGATTATAAAATTAATCCTTTTGCAAGAAAAGAAGAGGATTTGATTCAAAAGGAATCTGTGATTTCTGAAAAACCTAAATTGGTTAAACCTGAAATTTTCAAACCCCAAGTTGCTCCTCAAAAATCTCATGTGGAAAGTAAAAAGGTCTTTGTTGAAAATGTTGACAAAGTGATTATTGAAGATGTGTTTGAACCTGAGATAATACACAAGAATAAGAACATTCCTAGTTCTAATCATATTCTTTGCGAACCTCAAGAGTTTGAGGAAGCTATGTATGGTTCATTCAAATCTCAAGTGAACAATGAAGAAATTGTGAAAACCAAACCAGTGAGGGCAAAGAAGTCAGTTATACCAAAGATTTCTGACGAGGACTTAATGCGTTTCATTAATCCTCCGAGTTCTAAGTCTTCATCGGCTAGAGTTTTTAAGTTAAAAGGAATAGACACGATGTTCACTGAAAAAGATATTCTAATAAGTATTATCAAACCTGAACTTATTGAAAGTGTTTTTGTCAATGAAACTTCAAAAGTTCATGAACTTGAACGTCAATATACTCAAGCGAAAACATCAGTTTCATCAGATCCAATGACAAGAGCAAAACAAGTTTTAAAACAAGCTAAGCAAGTTAAATTTGTTAAGTCAACTGGAACTGACACCTTGAAAAGTTTTTCGAACTGTTCTAATTTAGATTTTTACTTAATGATGAAATCTGAATTATCTGATGAGTTTGCTAAGAGCATGACTAAAAATGTGAGTCATCATCAACCGTCTGCATCATTTATTTCAACTACTTCTCAACATCATCATGTAGACATGCAAAGCTGTTTTCTTTGTGGTCAACAGGGTCATGTTGTGAGGAATTGTAGTCAGCAGAACTATCAGAATCTTCATCCTTTTATCAAGGACAAATCTAAGCCAATTCCATTGGTCAAGGAGATCCTGAAACGACCTGTGTCATATGCCGATGATACTCATATTTTGTTCTCTAATGTGAATCCTCGGAAGGTTCTTCATGTTAATGAGACACATGGTCAAGTGAAACCAAAATTCGTTCCAACTGAACCCATATGTCAGAACAAGAATTCAAGCATTGTTCAGGCAGCTTACTTAAGACGAAAGTCTAGGAAGCCATTAACTTATTCACAAGTGGCTGAACAACAGTTGAAATCCGTTCAAGTTAATGATAAAAGAGAAAACCAAAGGGTGCCCAAGACTGAGGCCTGGGCTGCCTTTTTGAACTAATCACTTTTGTTTGTGTGTAGGGTTCATCCAAGACCATCTCTGGTGAAAACTGGATCATGGATAGCGGATGTTCTCGTCATATCACTGGGAATATCGACTTATTAACTAACGTAAGAAATATTCAAGGGGGTTATGTAGCGTTTGCTGGGAATTTTGGGGGCATGATCACACAAGAGGGTGAAGTTTCAAATGGTAATATTACGTTTGAGAAAGTGAATTATTGTGACAAAGTTGATCATAACTTATTGAGTGTATCGCAGATTTGTGATAAAAAGTACACTACGATATTTACTGACAAAGAATGTCTTATATTGAAACCGGGTTATGTTATTCCCGAAGACATGGTTGTCATGCGATCACCACGATCAAATGATATGTCTTAAATATGAGTTCTAAGGTATCCACATCGATCGAAACATGTTTTGTCTCGAAAGCAACCGAGAAAGACTCGATTCTATGGCATCATAGAATGGGTCACATACATGTCAGAAAAATGAATTATTTAATGGCAAATGACTTAGTTGAGGGTGTCTCGTTAAAGAATTTTAAGTTATCTGATCACTGCGTTGCATGCAAAAAGGGCAAGCAGAAGAAGAAGACACATCCCTCTAAGTTATTGAATTCCATTGATACTCGTCTTGAACAACTTCATATGGATTTGTTTGGTCATGTGAATCGTGCGAGTATTTCTGGGGATTGGTATTGTCTTGTAGTGACTGATGATTATTCAAGATATTCGTGGGTGTTATTTATGAGTTCGAAAGATCAAACACCGGTTTTGGTACAAAACCTTATTACTAAGATTGAATCACTGTATAAACAAAAGGTGAGGAGAATCCGAAGTGATAATGGTACTGAATTCAAAAACACTATATTGGATTTCTTTTGTATTCAAAAGGGAATTCACCGAGAATATAGTGCACCTTATGTACCTCAACAAAACGGTGTTGCTGAACGGAAAAATAGAACTCTGATTGAAGCTGCACGCACAATGCTCGCTGATTCTAAGCTTCTGTGCAATTCTGGAATGAGGCTGTAAATACGGCTTGCTATACTCTTAATCGAGTTCTGACAGTTAAACGACTAAAGAATACCAGTTATGAATTATTGAATAATCGTAAGCCTAACTTAAAGTATTTGGAACCTTTTGGGTGTCCTTGTACTATGTTGAAGAAGTATGCGGGTAAATTTGAAGAAAAAGCCATTGAAGGGTATTTCTTAGGGTATGCGTCACCTAAGAAACGGGTTTTTAATTTTACGTTCGGTTGTGTCGAAGATTGGTATCATGTTGATTGTCATAAGTACACTACTCCTCCACAAGGGAAAGGTCCCGAATGGATGTTTGATTATTATGGCCTATTTAATTCTTTCACCTCATCAACTGATCATCCAAATGAAGATTTAGTTCGGGCGTATGAAGAACATTTGGAAATTCCACGATTTGCAAGTTCAAATGATGTTGAAGATCCAATTGATGCTCCAACTGAAGAACCTCAAGTTGTTTCTCCAGTTGCTATTGATAATGCTTCTACTTCTTCTGATGATGATCAAGCTGTGGATCAAGTTATTGATCTTGACAATGATAATGTTTCATCTCCTGAATTGGGTGAACATTACACTAACTTATTTGATAATGTTGTTGTTCCTGAGAATCCCTCTCTTCGGATTCATGGATATCATCCACAGGAAAACATCATTGGCGAACTTGATGTGGGCGTTCGTATATGTCATCAAGTTGCTTCGTCAAGTGATAATAACATATTGTGTGCTTACACTAACTTATATTCTTCGGGAATTGTAAACCTTGCTAAATTCTCTTGCTTTCTATCTCAAGTTGAGCCAACGACAGCTCGTAAGGCACTTGAAGATCCTTCTTGGGTAGAAGCTATACAAGAAGAACTACAGCAATTTGCACGTTTGGGTGTTTGGGACTTAATAGACAAACCTGCTAGAGTCAAGAAAGCCATTCCGACTAAGTGGGTATTTAAGTGTAAGAAGGACGATCGAGGGGTAATTGTGAGAAACAAGGCACGTTTAGTGGTGCAAGGTTTTCATCAGCAAGAGGGTATTGATTATACAGAGGTATATGCTCCAGTTGCAAGATTAGAGTCGATTCGAATCTTCCTGGCATATGCAGCTTATAAGAATATCAAGGTCTATCAAATGGATGTTAAAAGTGCTTTTCTCAATGGTGAATTACACGAGGAAGTGTTTGTTTTACAGCCACCTGGTTTTGAAGATCCTGATTATCCGGACCGTGTTTACCGATTAAACAAGGCCTTGTATGGTCTACATCAAGCTTCGAGAGCTTGGTATGGCACGCTCGCCGACCATCTGACTGATAATGGCTTCAAACGAGAGACTGTCGACTGCACTTTATTTCATAAAACTGTTGGTGACGATCTTCTCCTAGTCCAGATTTATGTCGATGATATTATTTTTGGGTCTACAAACGACACATTGTGTAAGGAGTTCGAGAAGTCCATGCAAACATAGTTCGAGATGAGCTCGATGGGAGAGATGAATTTCTTTTTAGGGTTGCAGGTTCACCAGTATGCTCACGGAATTTTTATTCACCAGACTAAGTATGTTAACGACGTCTTGAGCCGATTCAAGTTTTCTGCCGGAAAAATCCCTTCTACTCCTCTTCCAGTAGGGCACAATTTATCACCGGATGAATTGGAGGATTCCGTTGATCCTACCCTCTATTGTGCCATGATCGGTTCTTTAATGTATTTAACGGCTTCTCGCCCTGATATTATGTTTGCTGTTTGTCTTTGTGCTAGGTATCAAGCGAGTCCACGAGTGACTCACCTAGCTGCAGTCAAGAGAATTCTTCTGTATTTGAGGGGAAATCCAGACATCGGGTTGTGGTACCCCAAGGATGATACTTTCAATCTTACTGCCTACTCAGACTCACATTATGGAGGATGCAAGATCAATTTCAAATCAACGACTGCAGGATGTCAACTTTTAGGAAACCGGCTTGTTTCCTTGCAGTGTAAGAAGCAGACAATGGTCTCCACTTCAACCGCCGAAGCTGAGTATGTTGCAGCCTCGAGTTGCTGTTCCCAGGTTTTGTGGATACAACAACATCTTCGCGACTACGGTTTGAAGTTTCTTACTACTTCTATCCTGATTGATAATTCTGCTGCTATTAGTATCACCAAGAATCCCGTACAACATTCTAAAACGAAACATATCGAAATTCGATATCATTTTATACGAGATTGCTATGAAAAGAAATTCATCGATCTTGAGAAAGTGCACACTGATTTTCAAAAAGCCAATCTATTTACCAAAGCTTTTGATAAAACACGTTTTAAATTTTTGCTTAATTTAAACGGATTGAAGACCCTTGCTGATATTCTTAAACAAGGATGACTATTTTTATTTCCTGTCATATTTTTCTTTTAAAATTTACTTTGGTTTTAGGGGGTGAAAATCTAGAAAATACAAAAAGAGTGTGTTTTTCGTTTGTATAGATAAAATCCAAAAACATTAAATCGTTTGTATAGATAAAATCCAAAAACATTAAAAATTTCAAAATTCAAAAATATTGTGATTTCTATTCTTTAATGTTTTTCTTTTAAATATTTAGAAAAACCAAAAACATTTTAAAATTTTGAAAAACCAAAAAGAATGTGATTTATGTTTGTACAGAAAAATCCAAAAATCCAAAAAGATTGTGAAGTTTATTTTGTTTATAAGAAAATTAAAAAAGACAAAAATATTGTGTTTTTAAAGTTTGTATAGAGAAAAACCAAAAAGATTTTTGCAGACGTTTTTAGATTATTTTCTCGTTTAAAATTATGTCGGTTATTTAAGTTTGTGAAGCATGCTTGCATGTCTTGGTCCTATTATTCACTTGTGAATTGATGGTTAGCCATTTATTTATAAACTTTAGTTAACTGGGACGATTAAATTTATCTTTTCTTTATTTTATGCTCCTCAAAATTTTGAGTTTTTGAAGCAAAGAGAGAACATGATAGTACATTGATTATCTTGACCCAAATCTAGCAAAAAGTAAGCTTAAAAGACTGTGTGCTTAATTGCATTGGTGCATTGGTAGGTCTTAAAACAACCCAGTAGAGTAAAGTATGTGATATAAACATAAAGAAACACCAAATTGAAAGGGATGTTAGTCTCTAGCAAAAGTCTCGGTGAGGATGGCAGAAATGTAATAACCAGTCATACTCAAGCCTTATATTTGTTGATCACCAAAAAATAAAATAAAGAAAATAACAAGCGTTTGGATTCTGGACACTGTGTGTCTATATGCGGCTTAATCATCTGGGTATTCATAAGCATGAATATTTCACTCGCTTTCAAGAAGCAAACCCAAAGTCATTAAACTTGATCACCGCTGTACTTCGTACAATTTAAATTACTGACTTGATCAAAATCCGCTGTTAGTCATACAATTGTTCCTCCCTTGCGTGCGTCTTAATACCAATAAGAAACGGACCCCAGGGGATACAATGTATGTAAGCCGACAGATGGACTCGTGCATACTCACTCACAGTAAAGGAAACTTGATGCATTGCTCAAAATTTCAAAATTGGTATCAAAAATTTTGATCAACATTATAATGGTTTAAGTCAAGTTGGGGTGATTTGACAAAAATCAAATTAATCGTGAACCGAGATTAGAGGCTGATAGCTTCTAATATTATGTGCTTTAATTGAACAAATTAATCATATCACAAAAATACTTGAATGTGTGTTATTAGATTTATGTGGATAACAATACCAATAACCGACTTATCACCAGTCATAATATCGCTGAAATATAAAACTGTGATGGAAGGGCAATTTGGTCAATATGATTCTCTGCTCAAACTCAACAAAAATACAAAAATATATTTAGTTTGATAAATCGTTGAAAAACACAAAAAGATTGTCTATTTTTAATTGTTCGGATATTCTTTTGTAAATACATTCTTTAATTTTTACAAAATACCAAAAAGATTATCTTCTTTTTCTCTTTAAATAATTTAAGTTATGTTTCAGAAAAATTAAACATTTTTAAAGTATTTGGTTGTCGGGATAAAAAGATTCTCGATAACCTAAGTTATTTATTTTATTTAATTATTTAATTTAAAATTAAATAAAAGATTTTTTTAATTAGAATCTAATTCGTTATTTATGGATAATGAACTAGGTGATTCTCTAGCGAACTAGCTTCTGTTTTGCTCACCTAATTCGCTTCCGCACTCTGTAACGAATCATCCCTTCGTTATGCATATTTAACGAATCATGACACGAATCATGTCTTGATTCGCTACCTTTAATTTAACAAATCAAGTAGCGATTCGCCAAAATAAGGTAACGAATTGAGTTGGCGAATTAGCAAATTCGCTAACTTTAATTTAAACGAATCGTTTGATTCGTGTAAGTTGCACCTCGGGAGGCGTGCAATTATATAAAAGGACAAGAAACAGTTTTTTACATTGTTCTTCGTCTTCCTTCACCATAAAGTTACTCTGCCAAATTTTTCTCTGAAATCTCGACTACCTTATTTTTTTTATTTCAAAGACATTTTCGAGTTTATAAGGTATAGACGTTCATGGCGATATCATTTTCGTGAAAAATGGCATAGATTTGAGAACCTAATAACTGATGTTTAGGGGTTTAAGGGTTTCCGAAGTTTTGAAATCCATTTCAGTATAATTTATGTTGAAGAACTATATGATTTTGATGTCATTGTGATCGGAATCATATTCTGATACCCTTGGTGGGCTTCAATCATGATTTGATTGTTGTTTGCCGGGTTAATTATAGTTTCGTGTTATTGGTGTTTACAGTGGGTTCGTCTAACCTATGTACTTAGAGATTTTGAGTCTTAATCTCATTCATCTTCAATTACGAACGTAATTCCGAGTACAACGAGCTCATTATTGCGATGATTCGACGATAGTTATGGTCTAATCGTCCCCAGGCTCATATTGTTGACTATTTGTGTTCATCGTAATTTTGACTTTGACCATATGGGTCAAAGAACAAGTCTTAATTATGACCATTCGTTAATCTTAGCGAATTGGGACTGTTTCGTGTCCAATTCGTTAAGATCGTATACGAACTAGCTAAGCGAATAAGATGTTACATGAATCAGATATGGATTCGCTTAAAATATAACGAACTAGAGTTTAGTTCGTCAAAATTAAATAGTAATTCGCTATGTTAAGTTAGTTAAAGTATTTACTTGATAGCGAATCGCCTGATTCGTTATCTTATTGTAACGAATCAGTGTGATTCCCAACGAATGACATTTATTGATTAACTTAATTTCAATATTCAATTAATTTAATTAAAGAATTTAAAACGTCTAATACGCGTAAATATATTAATTATACATATCCTTTGATCACGTATATATGTTGATATATTTTGATATCTCTTCTCATATTCGATTTTCTTTATGCAGTAAAACATGGCTGATCAAGAACAACAAAATCAACCACCACCAGAACAACCTCCACAGGATCAACAAGATCAACAAGCTGAAGTGATCTTATTGCCGTTTGATAAAAAGCACAACATTTGTGCTTATGTTGATCAAGATGTACCTGATTTGGAAACATTTGGAGATTTGTTGACTTTTTTACGACAATCAAAGATACACTATGCTATCACTGCTAGACCAAAGGTGTATCTAAGTATTATCAGACAATTTTGGGACACGGCTGCATATGTTGAAGAAAATCAGATCATCAGGGCTACAATCAATCAAACTCCAATTAAAATTGATGTTGTTGTGATTCGCCGAGTACTTCAATTCGATGATAATGACGATTACCCGAGTGAATTTGACAGGTCATTAGTTAGAGGACTATTCACCCGTTTGCACTATAATGGAAATATTCTTAAGTCCATGTTGAATAAGAATGGGGTGTATGCACCATACAAGTATCCATTCCATGTTCTACTTCATTGTATGAGTGGACGCCGCGGTGGTTTTGATGAGTATAGACTGAGTTTGCAGTCGGCCTTTGTTGCCTTGATTCTGAACAAGCCGTATAATTATTCAGAGTTAGTATTTGATCATTTGAAGGAACAGGTTCAGCAAACTCTTCAGTCAAAGAAATTCTTGATGTATCCTCGCTTTTTACAGCTAATTATTCAAGATTTAATTCCGAATTTGGTGATTGATCGGACGTTGGTGAATGATGTACTTCATCAAGAACATATGACAGCAGATACCATTCATCGTATGTTAATTTATAGAAAGTAGAAACCACAGGATAAACGGATGATTGGTCATATAATCAATCCGAATTATGTATGTCCTCCCAATGAGCGCTGGATCCACGACGATTCGGATTCCGAGCGTGAAGGGGGAAAAGGTGGGAACGGTGATGGTGGAGATGATGATGGTGATAATGATAGGAATGATGGTGATGGTGGAGCTGGTGAACGAGCTCTTAAAGAACAACAAGATGCAGTCGATGCTGCTCTAGCTTCCACCATGAAAGCTCAGCTGGAAAGAAAAAGAAAGGGTAAAGCTGTAGCTACTGGTGAACCATCAAAGAGGCCCCGTGTGTCTGCTGGGGCTGGGGTAATCATTGGAACCCCACCACCACGTCATACAACGCCTCAAAGCTCGGCGGTGCCGCTAACTACTAGCACTCTGATGCTTACTTTGACGACGACGTTGGTGTCACACGAGAGGCTCGGTCTTATTCCTCAAATGGCGTTAACCGAGATACCGAGACCTCCTGCTGCATTGTCTACAGTATCTCCTACTACATCAATGAGACCTCCTCCTCCGCCAACAACTTCTCATCTTCCTCCACCTCCGCCAAGTGATATCTCATTTATGAGAATTACTCGGCCTCAAGGACCTATTCAACCTGTTCACCCGTCCGTATACAACTTGCCGCCAAGTCGTCAAACTGAAATGCTGCTAAATCTGCTACATCCATATGAAAATCAAATACAAGCTGACCGTCAAAATCAAGAACGACTCATGGAGAATCAACGACGAAAGATGAGTTATATTTCTTTCTGTCAAAAGGAGACTAAGTCGTTGCGTACGATTGTTGAGTCTCAGGGGGTGAAATTAAAGGAACAAGAAGAGTTGATTTTACAATTAACTTGTAAAGAAGATGCCCTCAAGAAACTCAGGAATGACGACGATGATCCTAACGAATCTGGTGCATGAGGTGAGCCTAAACAATTGCATGGTTCATCCTCTGGTGCTGGTGTTAGTGGCAGTGATGATTCGAGCAAACAAATTATTATTTATCAAGATCCAACAGCTGCCAAGCCAATTGAAATGATTGCAGCTAACACAATGATATGGTTCAGGGGTGGTTCATAGTGTGGTAAACAGATATGAGATAGAGGTTGGTGAGTTTGTAGAAAGATCCTTGACACGGGAGCAGATTTCAATACTGCTTGGGCTGAATGACGATCAATGGAATGTGTTAGAGGCTGAGCCCGATGTTGAGGTTGTGAATGAAGAAGGGTTGGATGAGGATCCGTTGTTTATAAATACGGATTTTATTTATGAGAATGAGGACACTGAGATGGAGGATGTGACTGCTGATGAGTACCCGGACTTGTATCAACACACGAACGTTGATCAAGGTGCTCAGGTATTTCATGAAGAAGTGTTTAAAGAGACTGAGGATGAATTGGAAAAGGTTGTGCAGCGAACAGTACCCTCACTCAAAGAAGTGACTGATGAGGACGTAGAAAGATGGTTCAAACGTCATAAAGTGGGTAAAATTATCAGTGCTTATCGTTATGTAGATCAAGAAAGAAAAGATACTGCTGCTGCTTGGGCTAAGGCTAATCAGGTGACTACCTTCAAGACCGTTTCTAAGGTACATGGTGATATTGTCTCCTGGCTCTATGATTCTGACCTTAAAGTATGTATAGTCAAGTGGGAAAAGGGTGTCCAGTATTACGAGAAGATAATGGATTTCTGAC
The DNA here is from genome assembly GCF_021521415.1 of Bidens hawaiensis. Taxonomy (NCBI): domain Eukaryota; kingdom Viridiplantae; phylum Streptophyta; class Magnoliopsida; order Asterales; family Asteraceae; genus Bidens; species Bidens hawaiensis. Next base: position 64,065 of record NW_027498569.1, read on the forward strand.
ATTGCCGAGGTGGGATGTTCGTACCCTCGCGAGACGTCCATTTATCAATCGTGGGGGTTACCGAACAGCTGAGTGGTTTCACCAACACTTACTGTTCGAGGTCAATCATGGCTTCAAGTTCTTTAAGCCCCAGGTCCCAAGATGGAAATGTATTGATGAGATTGATCCGAGGACGGGCTGGGGGAAACTTGTTTTGAAAGTGAAGCCGCCCAAGACGATGAAAAAGGTTCCTGTGAAGACGATGCCTCAAGATATTTATCTATCTTTCAACCATTGGTACTATGACAATCGTACTAGCGAGGCCGTTATTGTTCGTGGTCGAGGACTGCAGACCGAGATTATCAAGATAATCGACCCGATGTGGTTGGTTAATTTATCAGAGACCGAAAACGACGTGCTACACAGGAAGCAGATTTTGTTTGAACGCCAAGAAGATTACGACCTAGCTATGCAATTCCAACGTGTGGTTCGTGTGTGTCATGAACATGGAATTCATAGTTGCAGAGACTGGCAGTCAAAGAGCTTCAAATAAGTTAAAGACAAAAAGCTCAAGACGAGGGGTTGTCTGTTAGTGCACGGTTTTGCGTCTAGAGTCTTTGTATTTATCGTTAACGTTTTTATTTATGTTTAATGTAATAAATAGATTTATTTATTAAGCAGTTCGCTAAGTTATAGTCTAGTTCGCTAGGGGATGTTAGCAAACTAGACATTAAATGTATTCCCTTCTGATTCGTTAGGGGATGTTAACGAATCAGGGGATGTTTCGCGAAGTTAATGTATGTAACAAAGGGGAGGCTGGTTCGCTAGGGGATGTTAGCGAACCAGATCACCTTCTATATATAATGAACTCATGTTCACAATTTAATTTAAGTTTTTGAGTTGATTAACGAAGTTCTGTCCAAGATCTCTCTCAAGCTTCACCTAATATTATGCAGATAATATATTGATAATATATACACATATTTATAACACTGAATCGATGTTAATCATGAGCTAGATCCGAAAACGTATTAATAGTATAGATACAGATCTGAGATCTGTTAGTTGTAATTGTTATTGATACGGGCTCCAACAAGATTTGAATATCTTCATCTGTTGTTGAAGATTCGTTATATCTTTAACTAATTCGTTATTGTGATTCGTTAACTTTAATAAATTCGTCATCTTATTCGTTATCTAATTAGTCATCAAAGCTGATTCGTGTTCTTCAATTCGTTAGACACGTGGCTAATTCGTTAACCTCAAATCTAACAAACTTTTGCCACGTGGAAATAGTTGTCAGAGTTTGTTGTAACTTGTTTTGGATAAAAATCTGCTAAGAATAATGTATCCAAATTTGTAATGTGAGGTCTAGTGCTAAAATGATAACAACGAATATATGAATGAAATGGAGATGAACACCGTGATTTGTTGCGAGGAAAACCCTTTGATCTTGTTCAGATCAAAATAAAAAAACCCCGAGTGATGACAACTCGTCGATCACCACTTTATTAATCACAAAAAAGGGGTTACAATGGTTGGAGTTGTTGATCAACGATTACAATCGAGCTTTGTGTGTGTGATATTACAAATAACTTAGCAGCTAGAGTATGTGTGAATGTGTCTAATGTTGGTTACAACTCAATATATAAAGAAAAGAAAAAATAACTAACTAACAAATAGGTCCTATAAACTCGCTAGTCTTCCACTCTTCTCCATCGTGCTCTTTGACCACGTGCTTATAGAAGCTTAGTGACGAAATAAGTGGTAGACTAAGTCTAGGAGTCGTTTCTGTTATTTAAACATCAGTCTTCATACGAAAATCATCCATTAATAGCAATGTTGACTAAGGATCTTGGATCCAAACTTAGCTAGAGAATTCTTCCGAAGGATAATTGATCTAAACACGTCTTTAAAAATAACATATCCTATCCTTAGTACTCAGCAATAAGTCCTGTTATTCTGCCACTTCTTCCACTAGCTTAGTCTTCAATCTTGACCATGTGTTGCAGGCGCTTGGTAGCGAAATATACGGTAGACTGGATCATAACGTTGTTATACCTGGCTAACACATCACCTTCAAAATGCAATCATTAGTAAAGAAATAATATCGAGGATCGTTGATCCTTCGTAACCTAAAGCATATCTTAAGGATAATCTATCCACAAGATAGTCAAGGATAATGGATCCTCAGCATAAAATTCATGACCTAACAATTGCCCCCAAATGGCGGGTGATTGTGTAACACAGCTGTCATTTTGAATTTCAAATCCCTGCAAAAACGAAGATGATTATACGTGTGTCAGGCGGTTATTATTAATAAACCATCATTATACGCCGCCTATATATGTGATGAACAATCCAACCGTCTTTCAGGTATCCTTCTTTCTCCTTTTTATTTTTATTTCAATATGTCAACTGTTTCTGTATCCTCTTCCTCTTCTTCTTTCAATCATACCGACCCTGATGAGTTATACTCGCATGGCATCCTTCAAGCTCCTTCCTTCGAGATCTGTAAGTTCACAGTTTTCCGACCCTTCGATTCTCTAGCCCGCAGTGATAACGTATCAAAAAACTGGTTTGCTTTCCAGCCCAACCGTTTCTCATAGGCTTCACATATCCCTTTCCTGATTTCACCCAAAGATTCTTTACCTTGACGGGAATCAGCTACATCCAAACCATGCCGATGTTGTGGAGAGTCCTTCATACCATAGAGAGGATAATCGAAGAGGAAGGTGTCGAGTTCGGCTTGGAGGAGTTATCATAGCCGTACAACTTGGTTACCTACGGCTCTAAACGCTTTGTCTTTAAATCGAAACTTCGACAAGCCATCCTAATTTCCAAGGTTACTCTGAATGGTACTCTCTGGAGGAACCATTTCTTTGTAAAAGGGGATTCCATCCCGAGTGAAGCCCATCTTCCCAAAAGGTGGATCCAGAAGGGTAGGATCTAGGATCCTTAGGTTGCAATAATAGGATACTTGATTCTTCTATTAATACTTTTCTTTTCTTATGCAGTTGAAAATTTTGCTTTACTATCTGAGCTTCCTGGAGTCGAAGAGAGAGTAGAGAAATTCCTATCACTGGATCCTACAATCAGAACCTTTCAAGCCAAGTTTATCGAAGCTTTTTAGGAGACAAACTCGGAGTCAAACATGTCAAGTAAGAACAATAAATTTTATTATTAAAAAGAGAAATAACTGAAAACTTATCTGTGAATTACTGTTTATAGGTGCTCAAAAGTCAGGAAAGTCCACTTCCAAGTTCTCCCTTGAAGATATCGACTGCATGTTCACCAAGAAAGAGACCCCGAAACCAGCTCCAGTGTCCGAGCCTCGTTCAATCATAACCCGAGCCAAGTCAAGAGCTAAGACGAAGAAAAGCTCAGATCCAGAGAACCCCTTTGAGACCGAGAAATAGCTTCTGGAAATGCTTTCGACCGTTAGGATCCTTTATTCTTTCAATCTTTATTGTCCAAGTATTCTTCTAAGCTTATTCTGTTTTCTTTTATAGGCCATCAATTCTTCTCGAAGCCATCGTGACAAGACCGTTAGAGAGTATGAAGAGACCCTTGCTGTTATGAGGTCCATGGTTGTTGCTAAAGACAAGGCCCTCTCCAAAATGACCAAGGAGAAGAAGCAGGCAGAGGATCATGCATCCACACTTGCGGTCCAAATGTAGGATGAGATCAACCGGGCTACCGACGAGGCAAATATCTGGGCAGCAAAGTCAATTCTTCAGGCCAAAATCAAGCTGGTGACTGAAGCTAACGATCCAGCCTTCGACAGATCCTCATGGGATATCATGCAGTGGAAGCAAGCTTTGGTTGACCTGGGTGGAAGTGAGGATGAAGAAGAAGGTGAGATGGCTGATGCAGGTAGAGCAGGTACGAGTGGAGCGAAGGATGCCGTTGAAGATGATGGAGGAAATGAAGCAGCGGTGGAAGTTGAAGCAGCTGCATAAACGGGCGATGAAGGATACAGAAGACAAGGCCTGAGCCCGTTTTCTTTATTTCGTTTTATGATGTGTTTATGAACAATAACAATGATTTGTAATAGACAGTAGTAAATAGGGTAAAGGATCCATGATCCTTAAGACAATTTACGGGGGTAGCAAAGGTGGATGGATCCTCTATTTGTGGGGATGAAACCTTTGGTGCCCCTGTTTTTTAATTTTCCTGCACTTATGAACAGTTAGGACTACTTACTTAACCCGGGTGGATGGTCCATATTTTGCATGGTGAAGTCCGGGTTAAGGATTTTGCATAAGTCCTGGTGACTTATATTAAATAATATAAAACTTTTAACTATCTGTGTGTTACTTATTATTCTGAAAGTTTGTTTTATACAGATTTAATCTAGTTGAATGTTTTAAACAATAATCTTTAGCAAAAGGTTTTAGGATAAAACATCCTTATAAAAATATTTAGGAAAGAATATTCTCAAATAAAAAACTGTAGGATAAAGTATCCTCAAAGATTTGATAAAAGTTTTTATAATAGAGATATTCCCTAAAACGTTTAAAAATAATCGCAACTAAGACAATGTAAATTCATTAATAGAAACCATACCAGAAGGTCTAAGTAGACCTGAGTTACCATAAGTATAGAACCCACCATGATCCTTGAAAAAGCAATCTTAGGATCTTGAATCCATAGGACTTTGTCTTCGTGATGAACTTATAAAATCTGTTGCAAACAACTAATAATGTTAATTGGGATCAGACCCATTAAGTTGGGGACAAGCCCAAATAATAAACTGGGGACAAGCCCGTGCAACTGGGGACAAGCCCGTGAAACTGGGGACAAGCCCAAAACTGGGGACAAGCCCAAACTGGGGACAAGCCCGAAACTGGGGACAAGCCCAAACTGGGATTTAGCCCAAACGTGAGATAACGTGAAAACGTTATAAACTGGTGGCATGGTACGTCTACCATAAATCGTAGGATATTCTATATAGCCGAAAACAACGAAATTTTCAGCCACTAAGCGTGTACTAGTCCCGCTACCCCGGACTATACGTTGGATAGCGTGCGCTTTAGGCGAGAGGTTATCATCTTGATGCCCCAGCTGTCACAAAAGTTAGTGGTTCTTTTCCCGATAAACTGGGAACCATTGTCACAAATAATTTCTGAGGGGATACCAAATCTAGTAAAATATTTCTTTTGATGAAAGATATCACCTCTTTTTCGCGTACTTGAACAAAAGCTTCCGCTTCTATCCATTTTGAAAAGTAATCCGTCATTGCAAGCATGAATACTTTTCCTCCTGGTGCCTTAGGTAGTTTGCCTACAATATCCATACCCCATCTCATGAAAGGCCATGAAGAGGATATAGGATACATAGGTTCTGCTGGCTGGTGAAGGATGTTTGCATGTCTTTGACAAGCATCACACTTCTTTGAATATTCCGTTGCATCTCTCTTCATTCTTGGCCAGAAATATCATGTTCTCAGAATCCTAGAAAACAGGGCTCTACCTCCGGTGTGATTACCACAATCACCTTCGTGAAAATCTTTGAGCACCTCTTGGATTTCAGGATCCTCGATGCACCTCAAGTACGGACCTGCAAGAGATTTCCTGTATAGCATATCATCTAATAAAATGTATTGTGATACCTTGAGTTTGAAGGATTTGGGATTCTAAGTGGTTGGAATCTCTCCTATTTGAATGTACTTCTTGATCGGGAGGATCTATGATTCTTGATTATTCGAGGATAATGGATCCCAAAGTACAATTTCTTTGTCCTTTGTTATCTTCCCAACTTCTTGTTCTCCTATTGCTGGTGAGAGAACATGAATGATCAGAATCTTCATGTCTTTTGGAATTTTCTGAGATGATGCTAAATTTTCCAAAGCATCTGCCCCAGCATTTTCTTCCCTTGGTACCTGTATAATACTAAACAATTCGAAGGATTTTGCAAATTCCTTCACAACATCTAGATATTTGATTAGTTTTTCTCCTTTAACAGCATATGAGCCATTAAAGTGGTTACTAATCAATAATGAATCTATATATACTTGAAGATACCTGATCCTCATGCACTTAGCTAACTACAAACCTGCGATCAAAGCCTCATACTCTGCCTCATTGTTCGTTGCTTGAAACTCACAGGCTATAGACTGGGGTAGTATGCCCACCTGTGGCGATTTCAGTAGAATCCCTAATCCTGTTCCTCTTACATTAGAAGCTCCATCAGTGAAGAGTATCCAAGGATCCTTGGTCTCTTCTAGTTGTTGGACCTCCAAGTCGGCTTCTTTCTGCATGTCGCTACTGAAATCAGCCACAAAGTCCGCGAGTTCTTGTGACTTAAAAGCTGTTCTTGGTTCGTATTGAATATTATATGCGCTCAGTTTCACAGCCCACTTGGCCATTCTTCCTGACAACTCTGGCTTTCTAAGGACATTCTTAACAGGATAATTAGTTCTCAAAATAATAGTATGAGTTTTAAAGTAATGTCTCAATTTAGTAGAATCTATAATAAGCGCAAGAATTAACTTTTCTAAATGAGAATACCTGGCTTCTGCATCTAGAAGACTTTTACTTACATAATAAACGGGATGTTGTTCACCTTCGTGATCCTTCACAAGGAAGGCGCTTACAGCATTTCCTGAAACAGCTAGGTACAGATATAAGGATTCTCCATCCACAAGCTTCATTAGAACTGGAGCTGAGGATAAGTAATCCTTCAAGTCTTCGAGCGCAGCCTCATGATTTTCCGTCCACTCAAACTTCTTATTATTTCTAAGAATGTCATAGAAATCTTTGCATTTCTCGTAGGATCTTGAGATGAACCTGTTGAGAGCGGCTATTCTTCCCGTGAGCCTTTGGACATCCTTAGCATTTGCAGGAGACTTCAAGTTGATGATGGCTTCAATCTGCTCGGGGCTTGCTTCAATTCCTCTTTTAGTCACCATATATCCCAGAAACTTTCCAGCCTTAACACCAAAGTGGCATTTTGACGGATTCAGTTTCATGTTATATTGGTCAAGGATATTGAATGCTTCCTCAAGGTCTCTAAGGTGATCCTCAGCTTTCTTCGACTTTACCACCATGTCGTCTATGTATACCTCCACAGTCTTTCCCAACTGATCCTTGAACATCATGTTGACAAGTCTTTGGTATATTGCCCCAGCATTTCTTAGTATAAACGGCATAACAATATAACAATATATGCCGGTAGGAGTCATGAAGGCTGTATCCTCTTGATCAGATGGTTCCATCTGAATTTGTTGAAATCCAGAGGAAGCATCCATAAAGGTAAGCATTTCATCTCCTGCTGTGGCATCCACCATGGAGTATATATGTGGTAACAGGAAAGGATCCTTAGGGCATGTCTTGTTTAAATCTTTAAATTCGACACACACCCTCCACTTTCCATTCTTTTTTGAAACAACAACCACAATAGGCAGCCATCGAGGATATTGAACCTCTCTGATCATACCGGCCTTAAGAAGTTTTCAACTTCTTCTTGTATGATCTTGTTCCTCTCAGGAGCGAATTTTCTTCGCTTCTGACAGACGGGTTTAATAGATAAATCGAGGCCTAATTTATGAGTGATTACCTCCTTTGAAATACCTGTCATGTCTGAATGTTTAAAGGCAAAGGTAAATTTTCTTCTCCCTAAGAAGGATACCAAATCCTCCTCGATCTCGTTGGGGATATTGGATCCTAGGAACACCTTTACATCTGGATCCTCGGGGTCCAAGGATACTTCTTTAATATCTTTCTCCCGAGCTTCAAGTACGTCCGTAGGATGTTGCTGTGGTTGTTATGCTATAGTTTGTTTGGCTGTTGGCTTCATTGACGAAGAATAATAGTTCTTGGCCTCCGCCTGATCACCAACTATCTTCACAACTCCCCATGGAGTAGGTAATTTGATGCATTGGTGGTAAGTTGAGGCCACCACCTTCATTCCATGCAGCCAGGGCCTACCTAGAATAACATTGCAACAAGAAAGGTTATCAATAACACAAAATTTTTTATATGAATTTAACCCTTCAATATAAATTGGGAGGTTGATGTCCCCCAATGTCTTCTTGGTTTCTCCACTGAAACCGACTGGCACTGATGTTCTAGGGATGCTCTCCGAATCTAGTATGTTCATCTTCTTAAGGACATCATGCTGGATGATGTTGACCGAGCTCCCACCGTCAACTAAGATCATGCGTACATAATGGTTAGTGATAAATAAGGTAATGATCAAACCGTCATGGTGAGGATCCTGGATGTTTAGTTTGTCTTCCTCATCGAAGAAGATCCTTTTGTCTGTCGTCAAAGTGGAGGATACTATTGGTCGGTCTCCGTTATCCAACTTGATCTCTTTGGCGAACCTTTTTGCTGCGGAGAAGGAAGTTCCACATATGTCTGATCCCCCAGAGATGAAATTGACTATTCACACATCCATTTCATCCTGGTGAGAATCTTGGATACTTGAATCGAAGAAGATTCTCTTATCAGTTATTCGAGTTGTGGGGATGAGTGGTCTTCTTTCATCGTCCAACTTGAATTCTTCTGCAAGACAAGAGGTTTGAAATATGTCGTATTCTCTGGAGATAAAGTTGATCACGTGAGCATCTGGTGGTGGTGGTGTTGCTTTTTGTGGAAGATCTTCAGGATTCTGGATCTTGGATTTCTTCCTTCCCAATAGCTCTTTAAAGTGGCCTTTGCTCAGGAGGTATCCAATTTCCCTCCTAAAGCCAATGCACTCATCTGTCATGTGGCCAAAATCTTCGTGGAAGGCACACCACTTAGACTTGTCTTTGAAGGTGGTTGTCTTCTCGTTCTTTGGGGGCCACCTTGCTTTCTCTCCTAGATCCTTCATGGCACAAATCAAGCCATGGGTATCTACGGAAAATCAATATTCAGAGATGCAGGGATAATCTTCATCATCATCTCCTTCTTCGACTGCTCGAATGTTTTGATTGTTGAACTTGGTTTACGGCTTTGAGTTGTTGTTCTTGTATGAGGATCCTTTATTCTTGTCAGGGGATTCCTGTTTTGTATGAGCCCCCAATCTTTCTTGGATCCTTTTATCATCTTCCAGCCGTATAAACCTTAGCGCTCTGTTCCTTACTTCATCTAGAGACCTGCAAGGAGTCATCACAAGATCATTGTTAGTGCACAGAAATTTGACACTGTGGATACGTTATCCTGGCATATGTTCTTGGATCAGTGATCCTTAGTCTGATCCCGTCAGGATCAAGGATCCTCAGTACTTATTATTTACTAACGATTGTTTCTTGTGTATAACATTATATTTGACAGATGTAACGACTAAGAGACCTGGTCTACCCCCTATTTCGCAGCATGAATGATGGAGCACGTGGTCAAAGTGGCTGTTACAATTATATTGAAGACAATGGGGGATTTTTATGGATTATTAGTTAATAGTCTTTATTATTTATAACTCCATTGAGTTATTATCTTTATGTATAAATTGAGACTATGATCAGTTAGGAAAACACAACCAAAACACAACGACACACTCTACTCTCTACCAAATTAGCACTACACACACACTTAGAAATCATTGTGTTACGGATCATAATCTCCACCATTGTAACCCGATTTTTGATTAATAAAGTGGTGATAGACGATTTGTCATCACCCGGGGTTTTTGTGCCGGCGATCCGAACCAGATCAAGGGCTTTTCCCCGTAACAAATCTGTGTGTTTGTGTTTGCAATCGATACATACTTTTTTTCATCATCATAGCACTAATCCTCACTAAACGAATTTGGATACATTATCCTTAGCAGATTTTTATCCAATACAATTTGGCGCCTACCGTGGGGCAATTGGTGCTATAATCCAGATTACTTTCTATTAATTTTCAACCTTTTATACCCAAACCACCAGCAATGGCCTCTCAATCAACCTCTGCTTCATCAACCATGCCATCTTCGGTTCCTCTCACATCAAAAACCTTACCACCGATGCCTCCTCCGCTAGAAGCGGCTCCAAGGACCACCGCGGCTGGAAACAAGACACAAATTCCAGTCTTCCAGAGCTCAAAAACCACTGCTGCCACTTCGGTGGTCAAATCTTACAATGATGTTTCTACTATGTTTTCACATGTTAAGGCATACATGGAGCAACAGAACAAAACCAACCAGAGGATCCTACGTGAAATTGAAGATCTCAAGAAAAGAAAGAGGCCAACGGAGGATCAGACTCCCTTGATGCCTACGGTGCTGGATTTCACTACTCCAGGATCCGCGGCTCAACATACTCAAGGATCCTCTATCCTTCAGCAAGGATCATCCATCCTTCAACCAGGGTCCTTGGGTCAGCAAACTCAAGTATCCTCGTTCCTTCAACAAGGATCATCCATCCTTCAACCAGGGTCCGTGGGTCAACAAACTCAAGGATCCTAGTTCGTTCAGCCAGGATCATCTATCCTTCAACAAGGGTCCATGGGTCAGCAAACTCAAGGATCCTCATTCCTTCAACAAGGATCATCCATCCTTCAACTAGGATCCTCTGTGTTATATCCTCAAGGATCCTTCAACTCCCAACCTCAAGGATCCTTAGGAATTCACCATCAAAGGTCTTCTGAGGTCCATGAAGGGGACATCATCCCCATGCAGACCATTGCCTCTGGTGGACCTACTACAGTAGCATATGCCTCTTATCTTAACTACACTTCTGGGATGCCAACGTTCAACCAACCAAGAGGTAACGCCTATAACACATATCCTTAGCCACTAATCTTGGCTCTATGCAGGATACAGGTATCAATCAGGCTATGGCTAGGGAACTCTAGAAGCTTAAGGATATGATTTCCAGCGTGCCAGGAGTGGTCCGTCCAATTCCTGAAATACCAGATAGGAGCCATAAGCTGTCCAGATTTACTCCACCGATATGCGATGCGGTGATCCCAAAACTCTTTCAACCACCCAACATGAAGGTGTATGATGGGACCACTGATCCGGAGGAGCACGTGGCTCAGTATAGGGAAAGGATGGATATCAATCCAATTCCAGAAAAACTCAAGGAAGCTTGTCTATGCAAGGGTTTTGGATCCACACTAACAGGATCTGCACTTAAATGGCTGCTAAGTCTTCCTCCTTATTCTGTTACTTCTTTTTCATATTTAGTTAACTTGTTCAACAGCCAATTTTCTTGTAGTAGGAAATTTGAAAAGTTAACTAGTGATTTATATAGAGTTGTCCAACCTTATGACGAATCCTTAAGGGATTTTGTTACAAGGTTTGGCAGGGAGGCCTTAGAAATACCTAATCTTGATATGGCTACGGCTATTGAAGCATTCAAGATGGGACTTCAAAGGGGCCCCCCCATTTTATGATGATCTTGTGATGACTCCATGCAGGACTTTAGATCAAGTCAGAAACAGGGCACTCGGATTTAAAAGGCTAGAGGATGATAAGAAGATCCAGGAACGGTTAGGAGCTCCGGTAAAACAAGAGTCACCTAACCAGAAACAAGATCCTTATTCAGGAACAATAACTCGAAGCCTTACTCCAAATTCAACAACCAAAACGTCCGGGTAGTTGAAGAAGGATATGATGATGAGGACTACCCAAGTATTTCTGAATATTGCTTCTCTGTTGATACTCATGGTTTGATTTGTGCCATGAAGGATCTTGGAGAGAAAGCAAGGTGGCCTCGGAAAATTGAGAAAACAACATCCTTCAAAGACAAGTCCAAGTGGTGTGAATTCCATGAAGACTTTGGCTATCAGACCGATGATTGTATTGGTTTAAGGAGGGAAATTGGATACCTCCTAAGAAAAGGCCATTTCAAAGAACTATTGGGAAGAAAAAAGTCGAGGATCTAGGATCCTGAAGATGTCCCACAAAAAGCAACTCCGCCCCCACCAGACGTTCAAGTAATCAACTTCATCTCCGGAGGCTCAGACATATGTGGAACTTCGTTCTCTGCAGCAAAGAGGCTCGCCAAGGAAACCAAGTTGGATAATGGGGAACGACTGGTTATATCCACCACTTTAACGACTGACAAAAGGATCTTCTTCGATGAAGAAGATAAATCAAACATCCAGGATCCACACCATGATGGTTTGATTGTCACTTTATTTATTACTAACCATTATGTACGCAGGATCCTAGTAGATGGTGGGAGCTCGGTCAATATCATCCAACACGATGTGCTTCAGAAAATGAACATTACAGACTCGGAAATCATCCCGAGAACATCAGTATTAGTCGGTTTCAGTGGTGAAACCAAGAAAACATTGGGGGACATTAACCTCCTTATATACATCGAAGGGTAAAACTCTTACAAAAAATTTTGTGTTATTGACAATCTGTCTTGTTGTAATGTTATTCTTGGCAGGCCTTGGCTACATGGGATGAAGGTTGTAGCCTCTACTTACCATCAGTGCATTAAACTATCAACTCCTTGGGGAGTAGTAAGGATAGATGGTGACCAAGTGGAAGCCAAGAATTATTATTCTTCATCCATGAAGACGAAAGCTAAACAAACGATAGCATAGTAATTACAGCAACATCCTAGGGACATGTTGGAAGCTCGGGAGCGAGACATAAAAGAAGTATCTTTAGATCCTGAAGATCCAGATATGAAGGTGTTCCTAGGATCCTGTATCCCTGACGATATCGAGGAGGATATAATATCTTTCCCAAAGCGACGAAAATCCACGTTTGCCTTCAGACATTCAGACATGACAGGTATTTCTAAGGAGGTAACTACTCACAAATTAGGCCTTGATTTATCTATTAAACCCGTCCATCAGAAGCGAAGAAAATTCGCTCCTGAGAGGAACGTGATCATACAAGAAGAAGTTGAAAAACTTCTTAAGGCCGATATGATCAGAGAGGTTAAGTATCCTCGATGGTTAGCTAATGTGGTTATTGTTTCTAAAAAGAATGGAAAGTGGAGGGTGTGTGTCGATTTTACTGATTTAAACAAGGCATGACCCAAGGATCCTTTCTCGTTACCACATATAGACTTCATGGTGGATGCAACGGCAGGGCATGAGATGCTTACCTTTATGGATGCTTCCTCTGGATTTCAACAAATTCAGATGGAACCATCTGATCAAGAGTACACGGTATTCATGACTCCTACTGGCATATATTGTTATACTGCTATGACGCTCGGACTAAGAAATGCAGGGGCAACATATCAAAGACTGGTGAATATGATGTTCAAGGATCAGTTAGGAAAAACCATGGAAGTTTATATAGATGACATGGTGGTGAAAAGCTTAGGATCATCTCAGAGATCTCGAAGAAGCGTTCAACATCCTGGATCAATACAATATGAAACTCAATCCGTCAAAATGCCATTTTGGTTTTAAGGCTGGAAAGTTTCTAGGGTACATGGTCACCAAAAGAGGGATAGAATCAAGCCCTGAGCAGATAGAAGCCATTATCAACTTAAAGTCTCCTGTGAATGCTAAGGATGTCCAGAGGCTGACGGGAAGAATAGTCGCGCTCAATAGGTTCATTTCCAGATCCTCCGAGAAATGCAAGGATTTCTACGACATTCAAGGAAAAATAAGAAGTTCGAGTGGACGGAGAAGCATGAGGCTTCACTCAAAGCCATAAAGGATTACTTATCCACAACACTAGCTCTGATGAAGCCTGTGGATGGAGAATCCTTATATCTATACCTGGCTTGTCTCAGGAAATGCAGTAAGTGCCGTCCTTGTGAAGGATCACGAAGGTGAACAGCATCCCGTTTATTATGTATGTAAAAGTCTTTTGGACGTAGAGGTCAGGTATTCTCACCTAGAAAAATTAATTCTTGCTTTAATTATGGCCTCAACCAAGTTGAGACTCTATTTTAAAACACATACTATTATTTTGAGAACTAACTATCCTGTTAAGAATGTGCTTAGAAAACCAGAAATGTCAGGTAGGATGGCCAAGTGGGCTGTGAAGCTGAGTGCATATGATATTCAGTATGAGCCTAGAACAGCCATTAAATCAAAAGCGCTTGCAGACTTTGTGGCTGATTTCAGTAGCGACTTGCATAAAGTAGCTGACTTGGAAGTTCAACAACTAGAAGAAACCAAGGATCCTTGGATCCTCTTTACAGATGGAGCTTCTAATGTAAGAGGAACAGGATTGGATGTCCTACTAAAATCGCCACAGGGGGACATAATACCCCAGTCCATTGCATGTGCATTCCAAGCCACCAACAATGAGGCAGAATATGAAGCACTTATCGCAGGTTTACTTTTAGCCAAACAGATGAGGATCGGGTATCTTCAAGTTTATATAGACTCTTTACTTATAACTAACCACTTTAAACGTTCTTATACTGTAAAAGGTGAGAATATGGTCAAATATTTAGAAATTGTGAAGGAATTAGCGAAATCCTTAGAGTCGTTTAGTATCATGCAGGTACCAAGAGAAGAAAATGTCGGGGCAGATGCCTTAGCAAACTTAGCATCATCATTAAAAATCCCGGATGATGTAAAAATACCTATCATTCATATATTGTCTCCAGCAATTGGAGAGCAGAAAGCTATGGAGGTAACAGTGGATTGCACAGGAGAACATATGGGTCCTCCATCCTCTTCAAAAGTAGGATCTTGGATCCTTCCAATCAAAAAATTCCTCCAAGATGGAGAGATCCCTACAGGGGAAAATCCTAAAGCTTTCAGATTAAAGGTATCACAATTCATTATTTTACAAGATATTGTGTATAGAAAATCTCTTGCAGGACCCTATCTAAGATGCATTGAGGATCCTGAAATACAAGATGTACTTCAAGACTTCCACGAAGGCGATTGCGGCAACCACACAGGGGGGGGAGAGCATTATTCTCCAGGATACTTAGGACTAGATACTTCTGGTCAACAATGAAGAAGGATGCTATGGAATACTCAAAGAAGTGTGATGCTTGCCAAAGGCATGGAAACATTCTTCACCAGCCAGCGGAACCTATGTATCTTATTTCCTCTTCATGGCCTTTCATGAAATGGGGAATGGATATTGTAGGCATGCTACCAAAGGCACCAGGCGGAAAGGTCTTTATGCTTGCTATGACAGACTACTTCTCTAAATGGATTGAAGAAGAAGCATTCGTGCAAGTGCGAGAAAGGGAAGTTATATCCTTTATTAAAAGAAATATTATAACTAAATTTGGTATCCCTTCTAAAATTGTTTGTGACAATGGTTACCAGTTTATCGGAAAAGAACCACTAACTTTTGTGACAGTTAGGGCATCAAGATGATCACTTCTACACCAGTTCATCCTCAAACCAATGGTCAAGCAGAGTCAAACAATAAAATTCTCATCAACAACTTGAAGAAGAAGCTAGGATCCAAGAAAGGCAAGTGGGCTGAGGAACTTCCTTATGTTCTTTGGGCTGATAGAACAACACCTAAGAATGCAACAGGTCAAACACCCTTCTCATTGGTGTTTGGATCAGAAGCTGTAATACCTACAGAAATGGTGGTTCCTACTGCTAGAACAAGCATCCGTGATCCTGAGGCCAATAATGAAATCCTTCTCCAAGATCTAGATATTGTTGATGAGCTCAGAGACCTAGCTAAGATCAGAATAGCAGCATATCAACAAAGGGTAGCTGGGACATACAACAAAAATATAAGGATCAGAAGATTTCAAGAAGGAGAGCTGGTATTGAGAAAAGCCTTCCAAAATACAACCAACCCGGCAGATGGAAAGCTAGCACCCAAGTGGGAAGGTCCTTATCTTATCGAGTCGGAGGCAGGAAAGGGGGCATATCATTTGCTCACAATGGAAGGAAACAGGTTACCAAGAGCATGGAATGCTATCCATCTCAAGAAGTACTTTTTCTAATCAGGATCAAGTATCCTAAGATCATCGAGTATCCTTAAATGATCTAGGATCCTAAAATCGGTAACATCTATCTGATCAATTACCCTTTTCAGATTCTTATTAATTTAAGGATAATATATTTTTAACGTTTGTCTTTTCCAAGTTTTTAAGTAACAATGCAGGTTTCAATAAGAGGTTCAATGTCTAAGAGGTTGGCCACCTCTCCCTCATGCTTAAGGTACATCGCTATTTTCCTTGGCCTAGCCCACGATTGGGTATGACCCCCGATGGTCATACCCTCCAAGGTTTAAAGGTTTTCACCTTTCTTATAAATTAGAGTTTCTACACTCTCGCTTGGAGCGCACGCTATCCAACGTATAGTCCGGGCCAGCGGGACTAGTACACGTTTAGTGGCTGACAATTTCATTGTATTCGGCTATATAGAGGATCCTACGATTTATGGTAGACGTACCATACCACCGGTTTATAATCTTTTCACTTTACCTCAAGACAAAGGTTTCTAACATTTTCATGTTAGCTAAGGTTTTGGCGTTTTCACGTCACTTACGTTTGGGCTAAATCCCGGTTTGGGCGAGTCTCAGTTGACATCCGTATCCTTGGGCCAGTCCCCAGTTTGGGCTTGTCCCCAATTTTTTGGCTTGTCCCCAGTTTAACACCAGTTTGGGCTTGTCCCCAGATTACACGGGCTTGTCCCCAAATTACACGAGCTTGTCCCCAGTTCACGGGATTGTCCCCAGATTACAACGGCTTGTCCCCATATTACACGGGCTTGTCCCCAGTTGCACGGGCTTGTTCCCAGTTTATTTTATGGGCTTGTCCCCGGTTTATTGGGTTTAATCCCATATAATATCATAAGTTATTTGCATCAGGTATCATAAAATAGATTCTAAGGATCATCGAAGGATCAATACTTATGGATTCAAAATCCTTAAATTCAGTTTTATAAGGATTGTAAAAGGATCAATACTGATGGTAACTTAGGTCTAACCAGACCTTACGGTATGATTTCTGTTTATCGGTTTACACTTATTTGATTTCAGTTTATATCTTCATAGATATAAGGATTCATTATTCTCAATCTATTTTTATAAGGATTTAAGATCCTGGTTTAGTTTTGCAAGGATATTCTATCCTAAAAACTTTTTACTAAAGAATATTTCTCAAAACTTTCAACAAGACTAAAGCTATATCAAACAAACTTTCAAAATAACAGACAATCAACATATAGACAAAAGATATTGTTTATTAAACTTACTTGAAATTACCAAAAATCTTTAACTCGGATTTCACCAATTAAAGATGGACCATCCACCCGGGTTAAACAAGTGTTACTAGTTGTTCATGATTTGCATGAAGAAGGATATACAGCCGGAAGGGAAGTTCCCAAGGAAACTCCATTGATATATGACAATTATATCCAGCTTGTCAATTCTCATATGTTTTTGCAGGAAGTTTGAATTCAAAGACAAAATGAGAGCTGTGATCTTATCACAACCGCCATTTTAGGGACAATTGTTAGTGCACATAAATTTGACACTGTGGATACGTTATCCTGGCATATGTTCTTGGATCAGTGATCCTTAGTCAAATACCGTCAGTATCAAGGATCCTCAGTACTTATTATTTACTAACAATTGTTTCTTGTGTATAACATTATATTTGACAGATGTAACGGCTAAGAGACCTAGTCTACCCCCTATTTCGCAGCTTGAATGATGGAGCACGTGGTCAAAGTGGCTGTTACAATTATATTGAAGAAAATCGGGGATTTTTAGGGATTATTAGTTAATAGTCTTTATTATTTATAACTCCATTGAGTTATTATCTTTATGTATAAATTGAGACTATGATCAGTTAGGAAAACACAACCAAAACACAACGACACACTCTACTCTCTACCAAATTAGCACTACACACACACTTAGAAATCATTGTATTACTGATCATAATATCCACCATTGTAACCCGATTTTTGATTAATAAAGTGGTGATAGACGATTTGTCATCACCCGGGGTTTTTGTGTCGGCGATCCGAACCAGATCAAGGGCTTTTCCCCGTAACAAATCTGTGTGTTTGTGTTTGCAATCGATACATACTTGTTTTCATCATCATAGCACTAATCCTCACTAAACGAATTTGGATACATTATCCTTAGCAGATTTTTATCCAAAACAATCATCATAAAAGGGGGATCCCCTCTGAAGTCCCATCTTGAAGGCTTCAACAGCAGTAGCCATGTCAAGATTAGGGATTTCCAGAGCTTCCCTGCCGAACCTCTTAACAAAATCCCTAAGGGATTCATCACTCGGTTGGATAACTCGATTTAAATCACTAGTTAACTTCTCAAATTTTCTGCTACTAGAAAATTGACTGTTCAAAGTTAACTAAATGAGAAAAAGAAGTCACTGAAAAGGGAGGAAGACTTAGCAGCCATTTTAATGTTGATCTTGTCAGTGTGGATCCAAAGCCTTTGCACAAGCAAGCTTCCTTGAGTCTCTCAGGAATAGGATTGATCTCCATCCTTTCTCTGTATTGTGCCACATGCTCTTCAGGATCAGTGGTCCTGTCGTAAGTCTTCATGTTGGGGGTTTGGAATCGCTTCGGGATTTCAGCATCACAGATAGGTGAAGCAAATCTGGATAACTTGTGGCTTCCCTCAGGTATCTCGGGGATTAGTCATATCACCCCGGGAAGACTGGATATCATATCCTTGAGCTTCTGTAGCTCCTTGGCCATAGCCTGGTTGATACCTGCATCCTGCATGGAACCATGGTTAGTATCTAAGGATATAGGATCATACAAGTTACCTATTTGTTGGGCGAAGGTTGGCATCCCGAGTGAGTAGCTGGGATGAGTGGAGTCTGCGATAGGAGTTGGTCCTCCAGAAGCTATGGTTTGCATGGGGATTATATCTCCTTCATGGACTTCGGAGGGTCGTTGATGTTGGAATCCTGAGGATCCTTGATTCTGAAAGAAGGATCCTTGAGGTTGGGAATTATAAGATCCTTGGTGATATAGCCCAGAGGATCCTGGTTGAAGGATGGGTGATCCTTGTTGGAAGTATGAGGATCCTTGAGTTTGCTGACCCAGGAACCCTTGTTGAAGGATAGATGATCCTGGCTGAACCAACGAGAATCCTTGAGTCTGTTGACCCATGGACCCCTGTTGAAGGATAGATGATCTTGGCTGAAACAACGAGGATCCTTGAGCTTGTTGACTCATGGACCCCTGTTGAAGAATAGATAATCCTTGTGAGAACTGAGCCATGGATCCCGGACAGGTGAAATCCAGCATCCTGGGCATCAGGGGGATGGATCCTCCGCTGGCCTCATAGTCTTCTTGAGATCCTCTATCTCACGAAGGATCCTTTGGTTGGTCTTGTTCTGCTGCTCCATATATGCTTTAACCTGCAAAAACATAGATGAAACATCATTTTTAGTATTAACCCCTGGCGCAGCAGCAGCGGTTTTCAAGCTCTGGAAGACTAGTAGTTGCGTCTTGCTTCCAGCAGCAGTAGACCGTTGTGCTCCCATGATTGGCGGAGGCATCGGTGGCAAAGTCCTTGATGAGAGAGGAACCGATGTCGGCATGGTTGATGAAGCAGAGGTTGATTGAGAGGCCATTGATAGTGATATGGGTATGAAAAAATCGAAAATTGATAGGAGTAATATGGATTATAGCACCAATTGCCCCACGGTGGGCGCCAAATTGTTTTGGATAAAAATCTGCTAAGGATAATGTATCCAAATATGTAATGTAAGGTCTAGTGCTAAAATGATAACAACGAATATATGAATGAAATGGAGATGAACACCGTGATTTGTTGCGAGGAAAAACCCTTTGATCTTTTTCAGATCAAAAGAAAAAAACCCCGAGTGATGCAACTCGTCGATCACCACTTTATTAATCACAAAAAAGGGGTTACAATGTTTGGAGTTTTTGATCAACGAATACAATCGAGCTATGTGTGTGTGAGATTACAAATAACTTAGCAGCTAGAGTATGTGTGAATGTGTCTAATGTTGATCACAACTCAATATATAAAGAAAAGAAAAAATAACTAACTAACAAATAGGTCCTATAAACTTGCTAGTCTTCCACTCTTCTCCATTGTGCTCTTTGACCACGTGCTTATAGAAGCTTAGTGATGAAATAAGTGGTAGACTAAGTCTAGAAGCCGTTGCTATTGTTTAAACATCAGTCTTCATACGAAAATCATCCATTAATAGCAATGTTGACTAAGGATCTTGGATCCAGACTTAGCTAGAGAATTCTTCAGAAGGATAATTGATCCAAACACGTCTTTAAGAATAACATATCCTGTCCTTAGTACTCAACAATAAGTCATGTTATTCTGCCACTTCTCCCACTAGCTTAGTCTTCAATCTCGACAATGTGTTGCAGGTGCCTGGTAGCGAAATATACGGTAGACTGGTTCATAAAGTTGTAATACATGGCTAACACATCACCATTCAAAATGCAATCATTAGTAAATAAATAATACCGAGGATCGTTGATCCTTCATAACCTAAAACATATCTTAAGGATAATCTATCCACAAGATAGTCAAGGATAATGGATCCTTAGCATAAAATTCATGCCCTAACATAACTGTTTCAACAAACTAATTCGTTATAGTTGATTCGTTATCAACTGTAGCAAGTTCGTTATCTTAATTCGTTACTTTGAGTTAGAGATTCGTTACCTGATTTGTTAAGATGACATTGTGATTCGTTAAGATTTCACTTAGTGATTCGTTACTTGATTCGTTAATTAAACTTAGTGATTCGTTACTTGATTCGTTAAGTAAACTTAGCGCTTTGCTATCTTGATTCGTTACTTAGAATCTGGTTTTGTTAACTTGATTCATTAACCTATTTAGTCAAACTGATTCGTCAATTTGATCTGATTTGTTGACTCAGTTCGTGTGACACTGTTCCAGATTCGTTACACAGATAATTTTTAATTCGTGATATTTCTAATTCATTAAACACTGTTCATAATTCGTTAACCTTGTTGTTCCTAGTTCGTTTAAGATATTTTCAAATTCAACCCTTGAAGTTTGATTGTCTTGTTAGTTATCAAGATGGCTGGTTTTACGCGTTAGCTTCTCAAAACATGCTCATGCAGCAAATGTTACAATTGGACACTGAAATTGGATCTCATTCCAAGATTCCTCGATTGATGAAATTTAGTGACTTTGCTAAATGGGAACCTTGTTTTCGTGCTTATCTGGGTTCTGTTCACCCTGATTGTTCTTACTGTTTGGATGAAGTGTATACTGTTCCAATGATTGGAGATGAAACAATTGGAGACACCCCTAAATCCATTTCACAATACTCTCATGAAGAAAAGAAGGCTTTAGAAATTGAAACGAAAGCATACTCAACTCTTACAATGGCATTACCTGAAAACATATTTCATCAAGTCGGTAGTATCAAGATTTGTGCTTCGTTGTTTCAACATATTCGTATGAGGAGTATGGGTAATACTGCAGAAAGAAAGAAGGTGATGTTAAAGTTTCAATTTAGAAATTTTAACTTACTTAAAGGTGAGACTGTTGAAGAAATGACAACACGATTTAATCATCTCATAGTCGAAATGGACAAGATGAAGATGGAAAATTCTGAAAGTGATAATATTGATACCATCAAGAGTGCTTTACCGAGTTCTTACTCGACTTTCTTAATGGTGTTGAAAGAAAATAATTATTTTAGTAATGAAGATTTGACTGCGACTGAGTTCATGCAAAAGATCGAAGCTCGTGAATATGATCTTAGGTGTCAAAAGTCTTCTAAGGATAACCAAGATCCACCTTTTTATGGTGGCAGTATGCCTTTGAGTTCAACAATTTCTCCAATCACCGCATTTCTTACACAAAATGAAAGTGATAATGCTACAACTATCTATAGTGATCCACGTGCTTGTTTCTACACTGCTGGAAGTTCTGGGTCACCTGGTGCTTCTGGTTCTTCTGGAGGATCTGATAATTCAACTACTGCAAATCAATTCTCAAGTCAATCGAATGTGAACATGAAGGAGGCTGAACAAAACTTTGCTTTCTTGTCTGCCTTCATGACTTCTTATGAGAATTTGGTTGGTAGTAAAATTGCCACAAGTGATTTAACTGATGAAGATTATGACCAAATCGATCCTAATGATTTGGAACTCATGGATTTGAAATGGAATATGGAAATGATCTTCAGAAAGGTGAAAAAGTTCATGTAACGAACTGGAAAAGATCTTCCATCATTAAACAAGAAGTTGGATTCGATAAATTGAAAGTTAAGTGTTATAATTGTCAAGAGTTTGGACATTTTGCCAAAAAGTGTGATAAACCAAAGAAGGAATATACTGGTCCTAGAAATCAAGATCGAAGTTCAGCTGGGAAAAATGGGAATGATGTTGTTAAATCTTCTGGTACCAAACTATCTTCTTCTGGGTCACAAGCTATGCTGTCCAACATGGATGGAACTGATTGGTCACAAAGATTGTTGTGCAATGATAATCAAGCTAGTATGGCTATGTTCGGGTCAAATGAAAATTTCCAAGATGCAAGTGGGAGTGAGCTATCTTCTGACAATGATACTGAGTCTGATTCTGAAGACTCGTCTGAAAAGCTTCCAACTACTTTTGCTTACATGGCCAAAATCAATGAGGTTAGTTCTTCTGTTTCTTGTGTTGATTGTGAGAAAAACAAGCCTAAGTTAGAATCTTTGAAAAATCACAATGATTGTTTAGTGAAAGAAATTGCTTCACTTAAGGATACTTATAGACAATCTTTAGAATCTCAGATGAGATCAAGAGAGAAAATTGAAGCCTTGTCGATAAGTACTCATGATCTCAAAGATGAGTTATCTGTTAAAATGACGATTAATGATCAAAAATTTCAAGAAACCTTGAAACATCGTTCTAAGATAACCGAGCTTGAGAATGAAGTTCTTGAGTTGAAAAACAAGTTGGGCAAGTTTAGAAACTCATCATTTTTGCTAAATGAGATAATCGAAGTATCTGGTAAGCAAAAAGATTCTAAAAATGGTATAGGTTTTGTTGAAATTCCACCACCGTTTTACAACGATTATACAACAAATCCTTTTGCTAGTAAAGAAGAAGATGTGATTGTGAAAGAACCTGTCATTTCAGAAAAACCTAAACCAGTTTAAATTGATCATGTTAAAGTCCAAACTTCAACTCAAAAACCTCATGTTGAAAGAAACAAAGTTTTTGTTGAGAATGTTCATAAAGTCATCATTGAGGATGTGTTTGAACCCGAAGTGATACACAAAAACTAGAATATTCCAAGTTCGAATCACATTCTTTGTGAACCTCATGAATTTGAGGAGGCCGTGTATGGTTCACATACAACTCAACTGAGAAAGGAAGAACAAGTTAAGGCTAAACCGGTGAAGGCTAAGAAATCAGAAAAACCCAAAATTTCTGATGAGGATTTGATGTGTTTTATCAATCCTACTGTTTCCAAGCCATCAACTGTTCGTGTGTTTAAATTAAAAGGAATGGACACAATGTTCACTGAGAAAGATATTCTGATTAGCATTATCAAACCTGAGCTTATTGAAAGTGTCTTTCACAATGAAACCTCCAACATACAAGATCTTGAGCATCAGTATGCTAGTGCCAAAACATCAAACACATCAGACCCAATGATTAAAGCTAAACAAGTTTTAAAAAAATGCTAAGAAAGTTCAGTTTGTGAAATCTACTGGAACTGACACTTTGCAAAGTTTTTCAAACTGCTCTAATCTTGATTTCTATTTGAGAAAGAAATCAGTGTCGTCTGATGATTTGGCCAAGAGTTTTACTGAAAATGTGAGTCATCAACCTTCTTTGGCATTTGTTTTTGCTAAATCTCAAAATGATCGCGTGGACATGCTAAGTTGTTTTCTTTGTGGTCAACAAGGTCATGTTGTGAAAAACTGTGGACATAAGAAATCTCAGAATCTTCATCCATTTGTCAATGACCAATCGAAACCGGTTCCTATGATAAAAGAGATTTTGAAGCAACTGTTGTCGTGTGATGATGATATTCACATCATGTTTTCAAATGTGAATCCACGTAAGGTAATTCAGGTGAATGAAACTTATGGTCATGTTAAACCAAAGTTTGTTCCAGATGAGCCAATATGCAAGAATGTGAACTCAAATGTCGTTCAAGCGGCTTATCTGAGACGAAAGTCTAAAAGGCCTGTAACTTATTCTCAAGTTGTTGAACAACAATTGAATTCAGCTAAATTTGTTTCTTCTCATGAAACTCAAAAGGTGCCCAAGACTGAGGCCTGGGCTGCCTTTTTGAACTAATCATTTTTACTTTGTGTGTAGGGTACATCCAAGACCGTGTCTGGTGAAAACTGGATAATGAATAGTGGATGTTCTCGTCATAATACTGAAAATCTTGATCTTTTAACAAATGTGAGAAATATTCAAGGGGGTTGTGTGGCTTTTGCTGGGAATTCTGGGGGTATGATAACACAAGAAAGTGAAGTTTCAAATGGTCATATCACGTTTGAGAAGGTCAATTACTGTGACAAGGTTGACCATAACTTATTAAGTGTGTCGCAAATATGTGACAAGCAGTACACTACAATATTTACCGATAAAGAATGTCTGATTCTGAAACCGGGATACGTCATTCCCGAGGACATGGTTGTCATGCGATCACCTCGATCGAATGATATTTATGTCTTAAATATGATTTCTAAAGTATCAACATCTATTGAAACATGTTTTATCTCAAAAGCAAATGAGAAGGACTCTATTCTATAGCATCGTAGAATGGGTCACATTCATGTTCGAAAGATGAATTATTTAATGGCGAATGACTTGGTTGAAGGTGTTTCTTTGAAGAACTTTAAATTATCTGACCACTGTGTTGCGTGCAAGAAAGGCAAACAGAAGAAGTCACATCCGTCTAAGTTATTTAATTCCATTGATACACCTTTAGAACGACTTCATATGGATCTTTTCGGTCCAGTGAATCGTGCTAGTATCTCTGGAGATTGGTATTGTCTTGTGGTTACCAATTATTATTCCAGATATTCATGAGTTTTATTCATGGGTTCGAAAGATCAAACACCTGATCTTGTTCAAAATTTAATCACTAAGATCAAATCACTATACAAGCAAAAAGTGAGGAGAATTCGAAGTGATAATGGTACTGAATTTAAAAATACTGTATTGGATTTCTTTTGTGTTCAAAAAGGAATTCATCAAGAATACTGTGCCACATATGTACCAAAACAAAACGGTGTTGCTGAAAGGAAAAACATAACTTTGATTGAAGCAGCTAGAACTATCCTTGCAGATTCTAAGCTTCCAGATTAATTCTAGAACGAAGCTGTGAATACTGCTTGTTATGCACTCAATCGGGTTTTAACTGTTAAGAGGCTTAAAAAGACAAGCTATGAAATCTTAAATAATCGTAAACCTAATTTAAAGTACTTGGAACCATTTGGGTGTCCATGTACGATGTTGAAAAAGGATGTGGGTAAGTTTGAAGAAAAAGCCATCGACGGGTATTTCTTGGGTTATGCTTCTCCAAAGAAAAGGTATTTAATTTCACTTCCGGTTGTGTTGAGGAGTGGTACCATGTGGACTGTCAAAAGTACACCACACCTCCTCAAGGAAAAGGTCCAGACTGGATGTTTGATTATGATGGTTTATTCAATTCATTTACTCCAACAACTGAGAAACCAAACGAACACCTGGTTCGTGCATACTTTGAAGATCAATTAATAATTCCAAGGTTTTCAAGTTCTAATGATGTTGAAGCTCCAAATCTAGCTCCAACTGAAGATCCTCGTGATGATTCTCCAGCTTCTTTTGATAATGCTTCTACTTCTTCTGATGATAATCAAGTTGTTGATCAAGTTATTGAACTTGATAGTGATGATTCATATCATGAGCTTGGAGAACACTACACTAACTTATTCGAAAATGTAGTTGTTCCTGGTAATCCCACTCTTAGGATTCATAATTATCATCCAAAGGAAAACACCATTGGGGAACTTGATGTGGGCGTTCAAACACGTCATCAAGTTGCTTCTTCGAGTGAGAATAATGTATTGTGTGCTTATGCAGATTTACATTCTTCTAGAATTGTAAACGTTGCCAAATTCACTTGCTTTTTATCCCAAGTTGATCCAACAATGACTCGTATGGCACTTCAAGATCCTTCTTGGGTAGAAGCCATGCAAGAGGAATTGCAACAATTTGCATGTTTGGGTGTTTGGGATCTTATCGACAGACCCGCTAGAGTTAAGAAGCCTATTCCAACTAAGTGGGTATTTAAATGTAAAAAGGACGATCGTGGGTGATTGTGAGAAACAAGGCACAATTAGTGGTGCAAGGTTTCCATCAGCAAGAGGGTATAGACTACACTGAGGTATACGCTCCGGTTGCAAGATTGGAAGCTATACGAATTTTTCTGGCTTATGCGGCTTACAAGAATATTAAAGTTTATCAAATGGATATGAAAAGTGCTTTTCTCAATGGTGAACTACACGATGAAGTGTTTGTGTTACAGCCTCCTGGCTTTGAAGATCCTGGTTATCCTGACCGAGTTTATCGTTCAAACAAGGCCCAGTATGGTCTACATCAAGCCCCGAGAGCTTGGTATAGCACGCTTGCCGACCATCTGACTGATAATGGCTTCAAACGAGGGACTGTTGACTGCACTTTATTTTATAAAAACATTAGTGATGATCTTCTCCTCGTTCAGATTTATGTCGACGACATTATCTTTGGGTCAACAAATGACGCGTTATGTAAGGAATTCGAGAAGTCGATGCAAACTAAGTTCGATAGGAGAGATGAACTTCCTTCTAGGGTTGCAGATTCACCAGTCTGCGAAAGGAATCTTCATTCACCAGGCTAAGTATGTGAACGATGTCTTGAGCCGATTCAATATTACTGCCAGAAAAATCCCTTCAACTCTTCTCCCCGTGGGTCACAATTTATCACCGGATGAATTGGAGGATACCGTCGATCCTACCCTCTATCGAGCTATGATTGGTTCTCTAATGTATCTTACTGCTTCTCGACCTAATATAGTTTTTGCTGTTTGTTTATGTGCTAGGTACCAAGTTAGTCCCCGAGTGACTCACCTAGCAGCGGTCAAGCGTATTCTTCAATATCTGAGGTTCAATCCAGACATCGGGTTATGGTACCCCAAGGATGATAACTTTGAACTTACCGCCTTTTCTGACTCAGACTATGGAGGATGCAAGATTAACTTTAAATCGAATACAGCAGGGTGTCAATTCTTAGGAAGCCGGCTTGTTCCTGGCAGTATAAGAAGCAGACAAAGGTCTCCACTTCAACCACCGAAGCAGAATATGTTGCAGCCTCGAGTTGCTATTCCCAGGTTTTGTGGATTCAACAACATCTGCGCGACTACGGTTTGAAGTTTCTTACTACTCCTATTTTAATTGATAACTCTGTTGCCATTAGCATCACCAAAATCCCATACAACATTCTAAAACAAAACATATCGAAAATCGATATCATTTCATATGGGATTGTTATGAAAAGAAATTGATTGACCTTGAGAAAGTACATACCGATTTTTAAAAAGCCGATCTATTTACCAAAGCATTTAACAAAACGCGTTTTAATTTTCTGCTTGGTTTAAATGGATTAAAAACCCTTGCTGGTATCCAAAAACAAGGATGATTATCTTTGTTAGTACACAGAAATTTGACACTATGGATATGTTATCCTGGCATATGTTTTGGATCAGTTATCCTTAGCGTGTGTTCCAGATCCTGTCAGGATCAAGGATCCACAGTACTTATCATTTATTAACGGTTGTTTTCATGTGTAGTCTTATATTTAGCAGGTATAACGGTTAGAAGACTCAGTCTATCCACTAACTTGCAGTCAAGAAGATATTGACGTGTCTGGATCAATTATCCTTCTGAAGAGTTCCAGAGCTACGTCAGGATCAGTGATCCTCAGTACTTATTGTTTAATAACGATTTTCCTTTGTTATGTTGATATTTTTGGCAGGTATAACGGCTAATGACGAAGTCAAAGCTATAATCTCTCAATCTAATTAGTATACCACGTGGATAATGAAGGAAACAATCACAATTAAGGAATTGCTTGATTGGCGGCTTAAATTTGGGATATTTGTTATTCTTTTCTTGTATATAATGAAGATATGATCAGCTAGGTTAAACACATGTACGAACACAAACACTAGAGCAGAAGCAAACATTCTCTCTACACACTAGTTTACTTTGTAATCTCGATCATATACTCCACAACACTTGTAACCACCTTTTATTATCAATATAATCGACGGCGATAGTTTTTACCGTCCGGGGTTTTTTTGTGACGGAGACCACGATAATCATATACTTATCGACCAAAGGTTACCTTGTTGATCATTGACTAAAGTAATTCGACCAAAGATTATCTTATTAATCCTTGACCGAAGTTATTTTACCAAAGATTACCTTGATAAGTTTTGACCGAAGTAAGACTATTTTGGTTAAGGGCTTTTTCCCTCGTGATCAAATCATTGTGTTCACCAAGATTTCGATTACACATTCAATATTATCATCATAGCACTAGACCTCACAATTACGAATTTGGATACATTATCCTTGAGTGATTTTTGTCCAAAACAATTTGGCGACCACCGTGGGGAAATTGGTGCTATAATCCAGAAAATACCTTATCAATATTTAACCTTTCTTACCCATATTACTATCAATGGACCCTCAATCAACCTCTGCTTCATCAACCATGCCATCTTCGTTTTCTCTCTCATCAAAGACTTTGACGCCGATGCCTCCTCCAATTACGGGAGTATCACGGGCTGTTGCTGCTGGAAACAAGACACAAATTCCAGTCTTCCAGAGATCAAAGAACACTGCTGCCACATCGGTGGTTAACTCTAACAATGATGTTTCTGCTATGTTTTCACAGGTTAAAGCATACATGGAGCAGCAGAACAAGACTAATCAGAAGATCCTTCGTGAAATTGAAGATATCAACAAAAGAAAGAGACCACTAGAGGATGAGACTCCTTTGATGCCAAGGATTCTGGATTTCACTACTCCAGGATCCGTGGCTCAACAGAATCAAGGATCCTCCATCTTCCAGCAAGGATCATCTATCCTTCAACCAGGATCTATGGGTCAGAAAACTCAAGGATCCTCGTTCCTTCAACAAAGATCATCTATCCTACAACAAGGACCCATGGTTCAGCAAACTCAAGGATCATCGTTCCTTCAACCAGGGTCCTCTGGGATGTATCACCAAGGATCCTTCAGCTCCCAACCTCAAGGATCCTTATGGCAGAATCAAGGATCCTCAGGGGTGCAACTTCAAAGATCCTCAGAGGTTCATGAAGGAGACATAATCCCCATGCAAACCATTGCCTATGGTGGACCAACTCCTATAGCAGATGCTTCTTATCTTGGCTACACTTCTGGGATACCAACGTTCAATCAACCGAGAGGTAACATGTATAATCATATATCCTTAGACACTAACCTTGGCTCTATGCAAGATACAGGTATCAACCTGGCTATGGCTAAGGAACTTCAGAAGCTTAAGGATATGATATCCAGCGTGCCAGGAGTGGTCCGTCCAATTCCTGAAATACCAGAAGGGAGCCATAAGTTGTCCAGATTTGCTCCACCTATTTGTGATGCTGAAGTCCCGAAACACTTTCAAACCCCCAACATGAAGGTGTATGATGGGACCACTGATCCGGAAGAGCATGTGGCTCAATATAGGGAGAGGATGGAGATCAATCCAATTCCTGAAAGAGTCAAGGTAGCATGTCTATGCAAGGGTTTCAGATCCACACTAACAGGATCTGCACTTAAATGGCTGCTAAGTCTTCCTCTCTATTCTGTTACTTCTTTTTCGCATTTAGTTAACTTGTTCAACAGCCAATTTTCTTGTAGTAGGAAATTTGAGAAGTTAACTAGTGATTTGTATAGAGTTGTCCAACCTTATAATGAATCCCTTAGGGATTTTGTTACAAGGTTTGGCAGGGAGGCGCTAGAGATCCCTAGTATTGATATGGCTATGGCTGTTGAAGCATTCAAGATGGGACTTCAAAGGGGCTCCCCATTTTATGACGATCTTGTGATGACTCCATGCAGGACTTTAGATGAAGTCAGAAACAGGGCACTCAGATTTATAAGACTATAAGATGACAAGAAGATCCAAGAACGGTTAGGAGCTCCAATGAAACAAGAGTTACCTAACCAGAAACAAGGATCCTCATTCAGGAACAACGACTCAAAGCCGTACTCAAAATCCAACAATCAAAATGTCCGGGCAGTTGAAGAAGGAGAAGATGATGAGGACTACCCAAGTATTTCCGAGTATTGCTTCTCTGTTGATACCCATGGTTTGATTTGTGCCATGAAGGATCTTAGAGAGAAAGCAATGTGGCCTCGAAAAACTGATAAAATAACATCCTTCAAAGACAAGTCCAAGTGGTGTGCATTCCATGAAGACTATAGCCATCAGACAGAAGGTTGTATTGATTTAAAGAGGGAAATTGGATACCTCCTGAGCAAGGGTCATTTCAAAGAGCTCTTGGGAAGAAAAAAGTCTAAGATCCAGGATCCTGAAGATGTACCACAAAAAACAACTCCACCCCCACCAGATGAACAAGTAATCAACTTCATCTCCGGCGGCTCAGATATATGCGGTACTTCTCTCTCCTCAGCAAAAAGACACGCCAAAGAAACAAAGTTGGAGAACGGAGACCGACCAGTCATATCCGCTACTTTGACGACTGACAAAAGAATCTTCTTTGACGAAGAAGATAAGACAAGCATCCAGGAGCCTCACCACGATGGTTTGATTATAACTTTATTTATTGCTAACCATTATGTACGCAGGATCCTAGTCGACGGTGGAAGCTCGGTCAACATCATCCAACATCCCGGACTCAGAAATCATCCCAAGAACGTCGGTGTTAGTGGGTTTCAGTGGTGAAACCAAGAAAACATTGGGGGATATCAAACTCCCAATATACATCGAAGGGTTAAACTCTTACCAAAAGTTTTGTGTTATTGACAGTCTTTCTTGCTGCAACGTTATTCTTGGCAGGCCTTGGATACATGGAATGAAGGCTGTAGCCTCTACTTACCATCAGTGCATCAAACTACCAACTCTTTGGGGAGTAGTAAGGATAGATGGTGACCAAGTAAAAGCTAAAAATTATTATTCTTTATCAATGAAGCCGACAGCTAAACAAACGATAGCATAGAAATTACAGCAACATCCTAGGGACGTGCTGGAAGCTCGGGAGCGAGATGTGAAAGAAGTATCTTTAGATCCTGAAGATCCAGACATGAAGGTGTTCCTAGGATCCTGTATCCCTGACGAGATAGAGGAGGATATAGTATCCTTCCTAAAGCAACGAAAATCCACGTTTGCCTTCAGACATTCAAGCATGACAGGTATTTCTAAGGAGGTAATTACTCATAAGTTGGGCCTTGATTATTCTATTAAACCCGTCCATCAGAAGCGAAGGAAATTCGCTCCTGAGAGGAACGCGATCATACCAGAGGAAGTTGAAAAACTTCTTAAGGCTGGTATGATCAGAGAGGTTAAGTATCCTCGATGGTTGGCTAATGTGGTTGTTGTTTCTAAAAATAATGGAAAGTGGAGGGTGTGTGTCGATTTTACCGATTTAAACAAGGCATGCCCCAAGGATCCTTTCCCGTTACCAAATATAGACTCCATGGTGGATGCAACGGCAGGGCATGAGATGCTTACCTTTAATGATGCTTCCTCTGGATTTCAACAAATTCAGATGGAACCATTTGATCAAGAGGATACAGCATTCATGACTCCTACCGGCATATATTGTTATATTGTTATGCCGTTCGGACTAAGAAATGCAGAGGCAACATATCAAAGATTGGTCAACATGATGTTCAATGATCAGTTAGGCAAAACCATGGAAGTCTACATAGATGACATGGTAGTGAAGTCGAAGAGGGCTGAGGATCATCTTAGAGATCTTGAAGAATCATTCAATATCCTTGATCAGTACAATATGAAACTGAACCCGTCAAAATGCCATTTTGGTGTTAAGGCTGGAAAGTTTCTAGGATACATGGTGACCAAAAGGGGAATAGAAGCGAGCCCCGAGCAGATAGAAGCCATCATTAATTTAAAGTCTCCTGTGAATGCTAAAGATGTCCAGAGACTGACGGGAAGAATAGCTGCTCTCAACATATTCATTTCCAGATCCTCAGAGAAGTGCAAAGACTTCTATGATATCTTGAGGAAAAATAAAAAGTTTGAATGGACTCAAAGGCATGAAGTTGCACTAAAGGCTCTTAAGGATTATCTATCCTCTGCGCCTGCTTTGATGAAGCCAATAGATGGTGAGCCGTTGTCTCTGTACTTAGTTGTGTCAGGTAATGCAATCAGTGCTGTTCTTGCCAAGGATCATGAAGGACAACAGCACCCGGTATATTATGTAAATAAAAGCCTGTTAGACGCAGAGGTCAGGTATTCTCACCTTGAAAAATTAAATCTTGCTTTGATTATGGCCTCAACCAGTTGAGACACTACTTTGAAACACATACTATTATTTTAAGAACTAATTATCCTGTTAAGAATGTGCTTAGAAAACCAGAATTGTCAGGAAGGATGGCCAAATGGGCTGTGAAATTGAGTGCATATGATATTCAGTATGAGCCCAGAATATCCATTAAGTCACAAGCGCTTGCAGACTTTGTGGCTGATTTCAGTAGTGACATGCAAGAAGAAGCTGATTTGGAGGTTCAACAACTGGAAGAAACCAAGGATCCTTGGATCCTCTTTACTGATGGAGCATCCAACGTAAGAGGAACAGGATTGGGTATCCTATTGAAATCGCCACAAGGGGACATAATACCCCAGTCCATTGCATGTGCATTCCAAGCCACCAATAATGAAGCGGAATACGAAGCTCTGATCGCAGGTTTTCAATTAGCTAAACACATGAGGATCAGGTATCTTCAAGTATATGTAGATTCTTTATTGATGGCTAACCACTTTAATGGCTCATATGCTGTTAAAGGTGAAAAACTAATCAAATATCTAGATGTTGTGAAGGAACTATCAAAGTTCTTCGATTCTTTTAGTATTATACAGGTACCAAGAGAAGAGAATGCTGGGGCAGATGCCTTAGCAAATTTAGCTTCATCATTGAAGATTCCAGAAGATATGAAGATCCCAATTATTCATGTACTCTCACCAGCAATAGGAGAACAAGAAGTTGGGGAGATAACAACTGACAAAGATATTGTGTCTTTGGATCTATTATCCTCAAGTGTTCAAGGATCTTGGATCCTCCTGATCAAGAAGTTCATTCAAAATGGAGAGATTCCAGCCACAGAGAAACCTAAGTCCTTCAAACTTAAGGTATCACAATACATTTTATTAAATAATATTTTGTATAGGAAATCTCTTGCAGGTCCATACTTAAGATGTATCGAAGATCCTAAAATTCAAGAGGTGCTCAAAGACTTTCATGAAGGAGATTGCGGTAATCATACCGGAGGTAGAGCCCTATTCTCTAGGATTCTGAGAACATGATACTTCTGGCCTACCATGAAGAGAGACGCCATGGAGTACTCAAAGAAGTGTGATTCATGTCAAAGACATGGCAATATTCTGCATCAGCCAACAGAGCCTATGTATCCTATATCCTCATCATGGCCTTTCATGAAATGGGGCATGGATATCGTGGGTAAGCTACCTAAAGCGCTAGGAGGGAAAGTATTCATGCTTGCAATGACTAATTACTTTTCAAAGTGGATAGAAGCAGAAGCTTTCGTTCAAGTCCGCGAAAAAGAGGTGATATCCTTCATTAAAAGAAATATTATTACTAGATTTGGTATCCCTTCAGAAATTATTTGTGACAATGGTTCCCAGTTTATCGGGAAAAGAACCACTAACTTTTGTGACAGTTGGGGCATTAAGATGATTACCTCCACACTAATTCATCCTCAAGCTAATGGTCAAGCAGAATCAAGTAACAAGATTATTATCAACAACTTGAAGAAGAAACTAGGATCCAAGAAAGGCAAGTGGGCGGAAGAGCTACCATATGTTCTTTGGGCTGATAGAACAACACCAAAGAATGCAACAGGTCAAACACCCTTCTCATTGGTGTTTGGCTCAGAAGCTGTAATCCCTACGGAGATGGTGGTTCCTACTGCCAGAACAAGCATCCGTGATCCTCAAGCCAACAACGAAATCCTTCTCCAAGATCTGGATACTGTTAATGAGCTCAGAGACCTAACTAAAATCAGAATGGCAGCATATCAACAAAGGATAGCTGGGGCATACAACAAGAATATCAGGATTCGAAGATTGCAAGAAGGAGATCTAGTTTTGTGGAAAGCTTTCCAAAACACAACTAATCCAGCAGATGGAAAGCTAGCACCCAAGTGGGAAGGCTCCTACTTGATCGAGTCAGAAGCCGGAAAGGGGGCATATCACCTGCTGACTATGGAAGGCAACAGGTTACCTAAAGCATGGAATGCTATTCATCTCAAGAAATACTTTTTCTAATCAGGATCAAGTATCCTCAGAAGGATCAAGGATCCTGAAATTGGTAATATCTATCCGATCAGTTATTCATTTCAGATTCTTATTAATTTAAGGATAATATATTTTTAACGTTTGTCTTTTTCCAAGTTTTAAATAACAATGCAGATTTCAATAAGAGGTTCAATGTCTAAGAGGTTTGCCACCTCTCCCTCACACTTAAGGTACTTTACTATTTCCTTGGCCTAGCCCACGATTGGATATGACCCCCGATGGTCATATCCCCTAAGGTTTAAAGGTGTTCACCTTTCTTATAAATTAGAGTTTCTACACTCTAACCTGGAGCACACGCTATCCAACGTATAGTCCGGGGCAGCGGGACCAGTACACGTTTAGTGGCTGACAATTTCGTTGTCTTCGTCTATATGGAGGATCCTACGATTTATGGTAGACGTACCATACCACCGGTTTATAACATATTCACGTTATCTCACGTTTGGGCTAAATCCCGGTTTGGGCGAGTCCCCAGTTAACATCCGTATCTTGGATCAATTATCCTTCTGAAGAGTTCCAGAGCTACGTCAGGATCAGTGATCCTCAGTACTTATTGCTTATTAACGATTTTCCTTTGTTATGTTGATATTTTTGGCAGGTATAACGGCTAATGACGAAGTCAAAGCTATAATCTCGCAATCTAATTAGTATACCACGTGGATAATGAAGGAAACAATCACAATTAAGGAATGGCTTGATTGGCGGCTTAAATTAGGGATATTTGTTATTCTTTTCTTGTATATAATGAAGATATGATCAGCTAGGTTAAACACATGTACGAACACACACACTAGAGCAGAAGCAAACATTCTCTCTATACACTAGTTTACTTTGTAATCAAGATCATATACTCCACAACACTTGTAACCACCTTTTATTATCAATATAATCGCCGGTGATAGTTTTCACCGTCCGAGGGTTTTTTGTGCCGGAGATCACGATAATCATATACTTATCGACCAAAGGTTACCTTGTTGATCATTGACTAAAGTAATTCGACCAAAGATTATCTTATTAATCCTTGACCGAAGTTATTTTACCAAAGATTACCTTGATAAGTTTTGACCGAAGTAAGACTATTTTGGTTAAGGGTTTTTTCCCTCGTGATCAAATCATTGTGTTCACCAAGATTTCGATTACACATTCAATATTATCATCATAGCACTAGACCTCACAATTACGAATTAGGATACATTATCCTTGAGTGATTTTTGTCCAAAACAATCTTTATTTTCGGTTTTATTTTTCTTTTAAATTTTATTTTGGTTTTTAGATTTTAGGGGTGAAACATAGAAAATACAAAAATATCGTACTTTTTGTTTGTATAGCTAAAACCCAAAAACATTGAAAAATTTAAAAAAGTCAAAAATATTGTGTTTTCTTATTTGTTAATGTTTCTTGTTTTTATGTCTTTAAAACATTTTGAAAATCTAAAAACATTTTAAAATTTTGAAAAACCAAAAATATTGTGTTTTCAGATTGTATAGAAAAATTAAAAAAAAAAGATTGTAGAGTATTTTTATAAGAAAATTTGAAAAATCAAAAAGATTGTGAATCTTTCATTTGTATAGAAAAATCCGAAAAAGATAAAAAGATTGTGTTTTATGTATGCAAAGAGAAAATCCAAAAAAATAATAGTAATTAAAAAAAAAAAGAAAACTATGCTGAAAACTATGTCAGTTATTTAAGTTTGTGGAACATGCTTGCATGTTTTGGTCATGTTATCTACTTGTAGATTGATAGGTTAACTATTAATCTATAGACTGAAAGTGCCTGGGGCGATTGAATTTATTTATTTTTCATACATTCGCTGAAAACTATGTCGGTTATTTAAATTTGTGGAACATGCTTGCATGTTTTGGTCCTGTTATCTACTTGTATATTGATAGGTTAGCTATTAATCTATAGACTGAAAGTGCCTGGGGCGATTGAATTTATTTTGATGCTCCTCAAAATTTTGAGTTTTTGAAGCAAAAAGAGAAAATGATAGTACATTGATTGTTTGACCCCAAATCTAGCAAGAAATAAGCTTAAAAGACTGAGTGCTTAATCATTGGTGCATTGATAGGTCTTGAACAAGCTGTTAGAGTAAAGTATGTGATATAAACTAAAAGAAATGCCAAATTGAAAGAGTTGTTAGTTTCAAACAAAAATCTCGGTGAGGATGGCTGAAATGTAATAACCTGTCATACTCAAGCCTTATATTGGTCTGATCGCCAAAAATAAAATAAAGCAAATAACAATCGTTAGGGTTCTGGACACTATGAGTCTTTATGCGGCTTAAACTTGATCATTCCTGTACTTCATACAATCTAAATTACTGACTTGATCAAAATCCTATGTTAGGCATACAATTATTCCTCCCTTGCGTGCGTCTCAATACCAATAAGAAACGGACCCCAGGGGATACAATGTATGTAAGCCGACAGATGGACTCATGCATACTCACTCACAGTAAAGGAAACTTGATGCATTGCTCAAAGTTTCTAAAAACTTCAAAAAATTTTGATCGACACTATAATGGTTTAAGTCAAGTTGGGTGATATGGCAAAAATCAATTTAAGCTTGAACCGAGATTAAAGGCTGATAGTTTCTGATATTATGTGCTCTAATTGAACCATTAATCATATCACAAAAACGCTTGAAGGTTTGTTATAAGATCTAAGTGGACAACATTATCAATGACCGACTTAACACCAGCCACAATAGCGCTGAAATATAAAACTGTGATAGAAGGGAAATTTGGTCAATATGATTCTCTGCTCAAACTCAACAAAAATCCAATAATATGTACTGCTTTTGATAAATCATACAAAAACACAAAAACATTTTCTGTTCTATGTTTTTATTTTCGGATATTTCTTTTGTAAATATTTAACATCAAAAGATCAAAAAGATTTTGCTTTTTCGTTTTACATTTTATTTAATTCATTTTAAGTTAAGTGGTTCAAAATGTAAAACACGTTAAGGTATTCTATCATCGAGATATGGGTTCTCGTTGATTTATTATAAGTTTATTCATTTGGTATCATTAATTAATTATTCTTGATTTAATGTATTTACTTATTTATTCATTTAATTTAAAATTACATAAATGTAATTCGTTAGTCATGTATAACGAATCAAATTCATTCAGAACGAACTGAATTCTAATTCGTTAACTTAATTCGCTTCCGCCACTCTGTAACGAATGATTTCTAATTCGTTAAACATAACTTAACGAATTAACCATGAATTACAGCTAATACGTTATTTGTTTCGTCTGAAACTTTAACGAATTACATTTAATTCGTTATTCCACGTGTAATTTACTTTTAACGAATTGAGATTTTAAGATAACGAATCACCTGATTCGTTATTTCAAAATTCAAACGAATCAGGTGATTCGTTACATTGAAAACTGTGTCATGTCAGACTATATAGGGATCAGTGAAGGCGTTTCGTCTTCACTATTCATCTTCTTCTTCACAAACACGCAGTTACTCTGCCAAATTTTTCTCTGAAATTTGACCATCATTATACACTATTCTAATCAGTTTTTCAGATTCATAAGATATAGACGGTTACAATGTAATGATTTTCGTCAACTTTGATGACGATTTGATGGGTTAATTGTTGGATGTTGTTATTGGGTTTTATGCTTTTAATAAACCCCGATCCTTTGTTCAGTTATTCATCGTTGATTATGGTGGTATTGATTTCAGAATTGCAATTTTGACCTTTTATGTTCTTGGTAATTTTGACCTTGACCAGATTAGTCAAACATTAAGCTTAAGGACCATTCGTTATTGTGTAACGAATTGGAACTAATTCGTGTCCAATTCGTTATATAAATCAAACGAATCAGGATAACGAATATTTTGTTATAACGAATCAGATTTTCATTCGTTATTTATAATAAATTAGACTATAATTCGTTAACCTTTATTCTTGATTCGTTAGACCTAATTCATTAATTATTTACTTGATAGCGAAGTAGCTAATTCGTTATATTGAATCATCATTTCATTATAACGAATCAGAATCCTTAACTAATGACGTTTTAAATTATTTTAATTTTTTAAATTATTTTTAATTAAAAGTTAAATTTTAAACTTTTAGTTATATGTTATAAGTGCTATTATTCATCGTCACTGACTCTCGGGTTTATTTATTTAGTGCAATGGCTGATAATATGGATCAAGATCCTCCTGTTGCTGATCAACAACAACAACAACAATAACAAAATTTGCCATTGCTTCCGTACGACAAAAGGCATAACGTTTGTGCTTTTGTCGATACAAATTTTGCTGACGAGGATGTATTTGGAAACATGCTAGCATTCATCAGACGATCATGCATTCATTTTGCAGTGACTGCAAGACCGAATGTATATTTAAGCATTATTCGTCAGTTTTGGAATACAGCTAGGTATGTTGAAGCTAATAACCACATTAAGGCTACGATCAACCAAACACCTATTATTGTTGATACCGATGTTATTCGACGAGTGCTTCGATTTGGAGATACTATTGATAATCCTTGTGAGTTTGACAAAGGATTGATCAGGGATCTATTTCGTCGTGTATTCTATGGTGGTGACCTTGAAGCTTCTATGTATAACACAGCAGGATTATGTCCCACTTACAAGTATCTATTGCATGTATTATTCCATTGCCTAGGAGGATGTAAAGGTGGCTTTGACGAATGTCGGATTATGCTACAATCGGCATTTGTCGATTTGATACTAAACAAGCCATTCAACTTCTCTGAGCTGATTTTCTATCACCTTGAGGAACAATGCCTTATGGTGATTCAATGAAAGAAGTTCCTGATGTATCCTCGATTCCTTCAGTTGATTATTCAAGATTTGATTCCAAATTTAGTTATTGATCAAGCATTAGTAGATGATGTGCTACCGCTTGAGCATATAACTGCTGACATTGTCCGAAGGATGAAGATTTATAGGAAAGATCCTCCACGGACCAAATGTTTGATTGGTCATCTAGTTAATCCAAATTATGTATGTCCTGACAATGATCGCTGGATCCACGATGACTCGGATTCTGAGCGTGAGGAAGGACCAGGTGGGAACGATGGAGATGAGGGTGATGATGGTGATGGTGGTAATTGTGGTGATCCAGCTCAACAACAACATGTTGAGGCTGAGGCAGCTGTTGTTGCAGCTGCTGAGCGTAAAAGAAAAGGAAAGGAGTTAGCTGGTGAAGGATCCTCAAAACGTCGAGTGACTGCTAGAGATGGTATATCATTTGAAGTTCAATATCCAAGGTCGTCTATTCCTCAAAGACCGGTGGTGCCGCTTACTACTAGCACCCTGGAACTCACCTTGATGGCCACGCTCACATCTGATCCTAGGCTTGGTATGATCCCTCAATCTGTTTTATCTACATTACCAAGACCTACGACTATTACTTCGGTGGTTTCTCCAACACTGATGATGATGCCTCCACCACCTATGGATGTTTCATTTATGAGGCTCAATAGTCCTCAAGGTTCTGTTCAGCCTATCCCTCCCTCGTTTCATGCAATGTCTCAGGATCAGCAGACGAATATGCTTTTGAGTTTACTTCATGTTTATGAAAATCAAATGTCTGCTAATCGTCTGAATCAGGAGCGTTTAATGGGGTGAAAATAAAAGAGCAAGAGGATCTTATCTTGCAACTGACATGCAAGGACGACGCACTGAAAAAGCTTAAGAACGATGATGAAGATCCAGATGCGTCGGGTACTAGAGGAAGTGAGCCGAAACAAACTCATGGCTCGCCCTATGGTGCTTGTACAAGTGCAGCTGGTGATTCGGGAAAGAAGATAATTGTTTATCATGATTATACAGTTGTTAAACCCATTGAGATGATCAAGGCTAATACCGTCATCTTTGTTGATGGTATGGGGGTGGTTAGAAGTATTGTTAATGCAGACGAGATTGAAGTGGGACAGTTTATTGAAAGGTCCCTAACACGAGAGCAGATTTCCATACTGCTAGGTCTGAATAATGATGAGTTAACCGTGTTAGAGGCTGAGGACGATGTGGAGGTCGAGAACGATAAAGAGATCTTAAATGATCCAACTATTTAGATGAACACGTCTTTTATTTATGAAGATGAGGAGGTGGAGATTGAGGATATGACTGCTGAGGAATACCCTGATTTATTTCAACACACTAATGTTGATCAGGGTGCTCCAATATTTAATGAAGAAACAGTCAAAGCAGCCGAAGATCATCTGGAAAACGTATCAAATTAAAATTATTTTTTTAATTAAATTAAAATACTTCATTATTAGTTCTCTAGTTCTCTCCATAAAATGAAGTTCTCTCATGATCCTCTCCATATATATATATATATATATATATATATTAGTTTTTATCCCCCGTATTACGTGGGTTGTTTTATATTGTTTGTTCTATGGATGAGATCGGGACCTTACCGACCGGTCCCGGTCCCGAAAATTGTGGATTCTTGGTACCGGTACCGAAATATTCGGTTCGGTATCGGTACCGGTACGGGACCGGGACGTTACCGATATTTAAGGTAAAATTTCGGGAAATACCGGTCCCATACCGTACCGGTACCGAAACTCAAAATGTTGGTACCGATTCGGTACCGACGGTACCAAATCGGTACCGATTTCAGTACCGGTACCAGTCCCGAATTCGCCCATCCTTAGTTTGTTCTAATATTTATTTATTTTTTGAATTTATAACTTTTTTATTGTATGAAAGTAAATAATATACTTATGGTTTGATGATAAATTGTTTCACAAATAAATGAGATGTTATAACCCGATTTAAAAGCTATATGGTTTTGATGAGACCTAAGACCCGTTTATTTATTTTACTATAAAATTTTTTTTTTTAATTATAAATAATATTTATGAAAGTTAATAATCTACTTATAGTTTGATGAGACCTAAAACCCGTTTATTTTTTTTACTATAAAATTGATTTTTTAATTTAAATAATATATATATATATATCTTTTTTAAAATAGATATTAATTTTTAGTATATCCTATTTTATATGATTTTTACATAAGTAATTTGATGAAAATTAAAAAATTTTAATTTAATGAGATGTTATAACCCGTTTAAGGAAGATCTGGGTTTGGTAAGACTCATACCCATGAATTCGGGTCAAATGCATGAGAAGCCTCCATTTAAAAATCAAGCAAATCTAGTGACTCCAAAAATGTGGGAGCGACCACATCGTGACACGTATGATTTTTATGTTTTCGTTTATATATATTATAGATATATACACATATACACACACACACACATGTTTTCATAAGTTAATATCATTTTTTTTTTTTTAAATTAACATGTGGAGAGGCTTTAGCATGTAAAATTTTTTTAAGAGAATTTTGTAATAAACAAAAAAAAAGGTTTTTTTATAGTTTTTGTCCTTTACTTTAAGTCTGTTTTTAATATATTTATACGGCTTATGCAAAGTTCTCACTCCTCACAACTATTTATTTATCTAATAATAATTATTTCAAAAAGTACTACTATTATACTCCGGTCATCATTTTACAACATTAAAAAACCACTAGCCATCTATATTTAAGTTATTATACTTTAATCATTAAAATATCTCTTAAACTTATTAAACCAATGTTTTGCATTTTTATATAATAATTAAAAAAAAGTACTACTATTATACTCCTGTCATCATTTTACAACACTAAGGCTGAGGGGTGCGGAGCGCGAGAAGGGGCGCGAAAGCCCATCCGGGGCGCGAGCACCACACCACCGAGGCGCGAGAGGGGCGCGAAAGGGGCGCGAGCACGCAGACCAAGGCGGGCGCAAGGCCAGTCACGGCTGAAAATGGGCGTAAAGTGGCTTGGGAATGCGTGCAGAGCCGTTGGGTGTGGATAAATAGAGCCGTTGGCTCTTTAAAGTTTATTAAAAAAAAAAAACTTTTTCTCTATATAAACCAATATCAACCCAATATCACATACCACACCCAAAATCACATAAAATACTTTACCACAACCTCAAAAAAACCCAAAATCACCCCATCTTCCAAACCTTTTTTTAAAAACATGGCTGGAAATTGGTACCCAAACCTAGATTCAGATTACAGTTACGACGATTTATGGTCGGCACCGGACCAAGCGATGTTTTATTCGGGGTCGCAACAATCATCCGGCTTTCAACCATCCAACATACAACCGTCTCCTAACTTTGTTGTTCCGGAGACACAAGAACCAGAAGGTGAAGCTGCGGGACAAAGAAGACGCGTCCACCGGAAAAAACAAGTTGCAACGGACGGGTCGGGTTCGGCTTCGACTGGAAGGACGAAACGGAAAACCACTCCGTGGTCATCGGATGAGAAGGAAGCCCTGTGTCGGGCTTGGATAGTCATTTCTGAGGATCGGCGTTGCGGTAATTGTTTTAACGTTTTTAAAAATGATTTTAAAAAAAA
Organism: Bidens hawaiensis; assembly: GCF_021521415.1. NCBI lineage: Eukaryota > Viridiplantae > Streptophyta > Magnoliopsida > Asterales > Asteraceae > Bidens > Bidens hawaiensis. The sequence continues at coordinate 106,845 of NW_027498569.1, forward strand.
GTTAAATAAAAAAGTTAAATGACTTACAAATTTATTTATGCATTTTGCAGCGGACTACCAAAAGAGCAAGGTCTTTTGGACAAAGGTTAGGGAGACGTTCTATTCGCTCGTTGGGAGTACAGAGCGGAACGCCGATATGATTTCGGGTCGGTGGACCGAAATCAGAAAATTTGTCGGCTTGTTTACTAATCTGTTCAACAGGAACGCCGGTCGTTTGAGACCAAGTGGCAGTGACGATTTGGCGGTTTATAATTTCACTGTCGAAGAGTGGAAGCAGGAGTGCCTGCTGAGGTATGGGACGGTGAAGACGTGGGACGGTGTAAAGGTGTGGGAGAGGTTGAGAAGGTGTTCTAAGTGGGTTGAGCTGGTGGCGCCGGACCTTGATGCGGAAGTAGGGCCGAAACGGACTAAAACTAGTTCGTCTGGAGCGTATAGCACTTCCGCCGGGTCGGATTGCCGGGTTGGATTCGACCTAAACGTTGCGGGGGAGGAAACGTCTTCACCGCCGAGGAGGCGGCCATTGGGAAGGGACGCCAGGGGGAAAAAACCGGCTGAGGGGGAAGCCGTAAACATCAACGATCTTGTTGAATCCCTCAATAAATTCAACAAAACCATGGAGGTGGTCTCTAATGACAAAAAGGAAAAAAAAAGAATGAGAGATTTGGACTTCCTTACAAGAGACTTCAGTAACCTAAATCCGATCGACCAAATGCTGATGGAAAAACAAAAGGAACGTATCCGGAAGAGGTTGATCGAAGAAGACCAAGCCGAAGAATAAGAATAATGTTTTTTTTTAGTACTTTAATTTTTTTTTTAGATATTAATGTGTTTTTTTAATTAATGTGTGTTTTTTTAAATAATTTATGAGTTTTTTTAATAATACTTTTTTTTAATACATTTATAAAAAAATTAAAAAAAAACGCTCGCGCCCCCTCTCGCGCCCCTCCACACCATGTCCCGGGGCGCGAGCACCACAACCAACACCCATCTTATCAAGTTTCTCTCTCTGCCACACGTCACAATATTATTGGCTGCCGCCCCCACTCGCGCCCCCTCTCGCGCCCCCCACACCCCTCAGCCTAAAAAAAACCACTAACCAACTATATTTAAATTGTTAGATTATATTTTAGGGTCAAGTTATTCTACAAAGGGTAACAAAAATGAGAAGTGTGAAAAGTCATAAATAATTGACACGTGTCAAGTGGGGACCAAAAGAAAAAGGGTATAAAAGTAATTGTACACATTTTCTCTCTCCACATGTAAGGCACATGTTAATACCCCCATCATTTTAGAACGTTTATAACTTTTTCGTATGATATATTTTTTTAAAAAAAATCATCATAATAACAAGCATTTTTTATCTTTAATATGAGTATGATTTTTGTTATATAAAATTTAAAACAAAAATCACGTCATAGTGTCTTTTCGCACACCATTGTGTCTTTTTTCGTCATTGTGTCTTTTCGCACACCATTGTGTCTTTTCGCTTATCATTGTGTCTTTTTTCGTCATTGTGTCTTTATTCGTCATTATGTTTTTCGCACACCATTGTGTCTTTTCGTTTATCATTGTGTCTTTTTTCGTCATTGTGTCTTTATTCGTCATTGTGTCTTTTCGCACATCATTGTGTCTTTTCGCTTATCATTGTGTCTTTTTTCGTCATTTTGTCTTTTCGCACACCATTGTGTCTTTTTTCGTCATTGTGTCTTTTCACACACCATTGTGTCTTTTCGCTTATCATTGTGTCTTTTTTCGTCATTGTGTATTTTCGCACACCATTGTGTCTTTTCGCTTATCATTGTGTCTTTTTTCGTCATTGTGTTTTATCGTCATTGTGTCTTTCAACTCATCATTGTGTTTTTTTAAATACTAATAACACCGTTGTGTAATAATAATATGTAAAAATAATTATAAAATAACAACAAATTATCTAATACATAAAACACAATGATTAATACATGTTACACAATAACTTGAAACGTAAAACACAATGGTGAATACGTATAAGACAATGACCTAAAACGTAAGACACAATGGTGAATACGTATAACACAATGACCTAAAACGTAAGACACAATGGTGAATACGTATAACACAATGACCTAAAACGTAAGACACAATGGTGAATACGTATAATACAATGACCTAAAACGTAAGACACAATGGTGAATATATATAACACAATGACTTGAAACATAAAACACAATGGAAACAACATATTACACAATGACTTGAACATAATATACAATTAACGCAATACTATTTTTCTCAAATTAAATGAATTTGTCATATGTCAATCCGAATAAAAGACAATGAACGTATTACACAATGACTAAAAGTTAATGACGAACAAAAAACACAATGACGTAATCTTTGTTTTAATTTTTGTCTTTAATATGAGTATCAGTTGAAAAATATAATGATCAAAATCTATAATACAATTCATATGAAAACTCAACTAAAAGACAAAAAGTACAACAAAAAAAACACAATTAAAAAAACCTATTAATTTTTTTTATTTTTATATAGCAATATGATACTCATATTAAAGATAAAAAAACGCTTATTATTATGGTGATTTTTTTTTAAATAATATTGTATGAAAAAGTTATAAACATTTTAAAATGATGGGGGAATTGACATTTCCCTTGCATGTGAAGAGTTAAAGTCAACAAAGGTGGGTTATTATCTTCATGCCATTTCCATCAATTTTTATTTATTAAATTAATCTCAGCCATTCAAATCTAATATCAATAGACTGGGTTACTTCTCACCCTTTTCATTTTTATTGTCCTTTGTATTTTAACTTTACCCTAAAACTTTAACCATTAAAATAACTCTTAAACTTATTAAACCAATGTTTTGCAATTTTTTATAATAATAGTATCTTATATTAAAAAGAACAAGGTTACTTGGATAGTTGGATGAATGATGATCTTTTAGTCGAAAGCAAACGAGAAACGGCGGTTGTGCGGTGTGTTTGGTTGGGTGCCCCGGCTCACGTAAGCGCAATGGGTTTCATAAAACGATCCACTAGCCTGGATTCAAGATTAGGGTGGGACCCATTGCAATGATTCTAACCGGTTACGACTTTTATGCTCATTCTTGTCATAATTCACAATGCCCATCATTAATGATTGTTTGACCACAATAAATAAACATACGGGAACACCACACTAGAGTTGCACATACCGGTTTAAAACTTAAAATTAGTTTGGATTGAAATCGGTTCGGTTTAGTTTGGTTAACAAAAGTCAAAACCGGCTTATGATCGGTTTCGGTTCAGGTTGAAACCGGTTTCTTGACGAGGCTACGATCGGTTTAGGTTTGAATTTTGATCGGTTTCGGTTCGGGTTTTGGCGGGTTTCGGTTGGTTAACCGGTTGGAACCGGGTTTGGGGGAGAAAATTACAAACCGGTTCCAAACCGACGGTTATAATCGGTTCCAAACCGGTTTATACATAATCGATTTCAAACCGATTCGGTTTCGGTTTAGTTTTCGGGTCGGTTCGGTTAACTGGTTTATTTACCCACCTTTACACCACACCGTGATTGATATCAAGTCCACGACTTTACTTAAATGGCTCAAAACAATTTATCATAATAAAATTAACCTTGACCGAAATATTCGATTGACAAGCTTAAGCTTTCAATTATCTTTTATTAAACATAAACAACTAAGTAAACAATAATCCTAGTAGCCCTATTTATACTAAACAAGAAAAAGATAAACTAGGAGTTTTAAATAAGATCCTACCGCATCAGTGATGGTTGGTCCAAGGCAAAAAAAAAATCCCGAACAAGTTGGTGATGTCGAATTTATTAAAGAACGAAAAAGAAATGGTTTCTGGAAGGTTGAAGATTGGGAATATATCTTTTCTGATCCATCCTTCGGGAACGCCACTCCAGTCCACCCTTATTTGGTATGTTCGTAGATTGTGACACAAAATTCATTAATTAAAGAGTAAATGCGATACATGTATTGTAGGAGGAAAACAAAAGTGCAAGAAGATTTTTAGCTTAAAAAGAGAGTATAACTTTTGATTTGTACCAACTATTTGTAGATACTAGATACTTGATTTAAACTTGAAACATTTACCTATGCCACTCTTGCCGTTAAAGCAACCATGAATTTCAATAATCACGTGTTTAATTTGATTTTACATCTATCGATATTTTAAAGATTTAGAAAAACAACATGCTAGATTTAGACTGTGTCTCGAAAACAAATTTTGATGAAATGTTTTTGCATTCACATCTCTCTAACTTATATGATTATTTTTTAGCTCGTGAAATAAATAATATTGATATTGATGAATAATATTATGTCATTCTCATTGTCACACGTATAAATATAAATTACATGATAATAAAGGAACTAACAATCTTACCAAAATATTGACTAACCATAAGATGGGTGAATAAAATAAATAAGGGAGGATATACGCAAATGATGTGTTTCCAATGCCCTCTCTCAAGTTGGAGCGTGTAAGTCACGAACACTTAACTTGCCAAGTAAAGTTTTCAGTTGATGTGATGCCAACGGCTTAGTGAAGAAATCAACAATCTGTGACTTTGTGTGAACAAGCATGGGCTGAACTACTTTGAAATCCGCTCGTTCGCGAACAAAATAACAATCCATTTCAACATTTTTGGTTCGTTCATGGAATACAGAATTATTAGCTATGTGTCTAGCTGCTTCTAGAGGTGTGCGGGGTGCTGTTCGGTGCGGTTATTCACTAAACCCAAACCAAAAATTAAACTTTCGGTTTTAAGATTTTTAAAACCATTTGGTTTCGATTTTTTCAGTTTTTTCGATTTTTAGTTTTTGGGTTCTGTTCGGTTTTGGATGCGGTTTTTTCGGTTTTTCTAATCGAGCCAAAACATTTTGGGAAAAAAAACACTCAAGATATTGAAATTGGAGAGATGATATATTTTTTTTCTTTAAATTGATGATTAATAGAATATTGAATATTGGGTCAAGTGTGAGAAGCAATAAATAATTGACATGTGTCAAGTGGGGACCAAAAGAAAAAGGGTATAGAGGTAATTGTACACATTTTCTCTCTCTATATGCAAGGCACATGTTAATACACCTATAATTTTAGAACATTTATAACTTTTCGGTATGATATTTTATTTTAAAAAAATTATCATAATAACAAACGTTTTTTTTATCTTTAATATGAGTATGATTTTGTTATATAAAATTTAAAACAAAAATCACGTCATTGTATCTTTTCGCACACCATTGTATTTTTTTTCGTCATTGTATCTTTTCGCACACCATTGTGTCTTTTCGCTTATCATTGTGTCTTTTTTCATCATTGTATGTTTTTTTCGTCATTGTCTTTTCACATACTATTGTGTCTTTTCGCTTATCATTGTGTTTTTTTCGTCATTGTGTCTTTTCGCACACCATTGTGTCTTTTCGCTTATCATTGTGTCTTTTTTCGTCATTGTGTTTTTTCGTCATTGTGTCTTTCAACTCATCATTATGTTTTTTTAAATACTAATAATACCGTTGTGTAATAATAATATGTAAAAATAACAACAAATTATCTAATACATGTTACACAGTAACTTAAAACATAAAACACAATGGTGAATACGTATAACACAATGACCTAAAACGTAAGACACAATGGTGAATACGTATAACACAATGACCTAAAACGTAAGACACAATAGTGAATATATATAACACAATGACTTGAAACGTAAAACAAAATGGAAACAACATATTACACAATGACTTGAACGTAATATACAATGAACGCAATACTATTTTTCTCAAATCAAATGAATTTGTCATATGTCAATCCGAATAAAAGACAATGAACGTATTACACAACGACTAAAAGTTAATGACGAACAAAACAACACAATGACGTAATCTTTGTTTTAATTTTTGTTTTAAATATGAGTACCAATTGAAAAATACAATGATCAAAATCTATAATACAATTCATATGAAAACTCAACTAAAAGACACAATGAACAAAAAAAACACAATTAAAAAAACCTATTAATTTTTTTATTTTTATATAATAATATGATACTCATATTAAAGATAAAAAAACGCTTATTATAATGGTGAATTATTTTTAAAAAATAATGTCGTATGAAAAAGTTATGGACATTTTAAAGTGATAGGGGAATTGGCATGTGCCTTGCATGTGGAGAGAGAAAATCAACAAAGGTGGATTATTACCTTCATGTCATTTCCATCAATTTTTATTTATTAAATTAATCTCAGTCATTCAAATCTTAGATCAATAGACTGGATTCCTTCTTACCCTTCTCATTTTTGTTGCCCTTTGTATTTTAACTTTACCCTTGAATATTTGGGCTTCAAATATTAAAAGCTAAGAAAAGATACATGAAAAATCAAAAATCAAAATTAAAACTAAAAGTACAACTATTATTAGTTATTAACCATGTGTTAAAACTAAACAAATGGTCGTTGATAGATTTTGTTTTAATGATTACGGTTAAGATATTATGGTTATTTCAATTTTTTGGTTTTTCGGCTCGGTTCGGTTCGGTTTGTTCAGTTCTTAACAAAATACAAACCGAACCAAAACCAATATTTCAGTTTTTGATAAAGTTCAAAACCGAACCGTCGGATTTTAATTCAATTTGGTTTTTTCGGTTATGTTTTTTTGGTTTTATCGGTTTCGGTTTTGTGCACACCCCTAACTGCTTCATTATCACAAATTATTTAAGAATGAGAAGTATTCAATTCTTTAAGCAGCCACTGAGCCCACAAGACTTCGTTGAAGGTTGTGCCCATGGCTCGGTATCCAGCTTCTATAAAGGGACAAGACACAACATACAGTTTCTTAGATTTCCATGAAATCGGAGCACCTCCTAGAAGAACATACCCGGTCCGGGAATGTCTGGTGAAGGGATACCCAAGGCAATCGGAATCACAATAAGTAACAAAGTTGGTGCCTCTCTCTTTCGGTAGCAAAATGCTTTGACCAGGAGTCGTTTTAAGGTATCGTAGTACTCGTGTAGCGGCGTCCAAGTGTCTTTTTCGTTGATCGTAAATGAATTGGCTAAGAACGTTTACCGAATAACAAATGCCAGGTGTAGTTGTTTGTAGATACAACAACCGTCCCACTAGCCTCCTGTATTGATTAGCATCAACTTTTTCATTTTCTTCCCCTTTATCAACTTTCAAATTTTGTTCCATAGGAAATGCACTCAGACGACATCCTAGTAGGCTACTATCTTCTAGAATATCCAATGTATATATCCTTTGATTGACTACAAGACCCTCAGGTGTTTTAGCCACTTCAATCCCCAAGAAATACTTCAATGGCCCAAGATCTTTGATGTTGATTTTTTCATCAAGATGCAACTTCGTATTTTAGTGTCATTTCCCACGATAATGAAATCATCCACATATACTAGAGCCCCCATGTAAGGCCCCTTTACCGGTGCCCTACTTTGGACGTTAGATATACTCACAAACACAGTTCTAAATATCAGAGTTAATTAAAACTTTCGCGGAATAATATAAAACATCAACCATTCATTACAATTATCCATAATTTATCTTTTAAAACATAACATAAATTATAATATTCAAAACATCATGACATTCTTCAGATGCCAGCCTCTTTAACCTGCCATGCGTCCACCTCAAACCAGCTGTCTCAGTCTGTTAACCTGCGTCATACTAAAAGTCAGCTATGCTGAGTGAGTTCTAGTTAATCACACATTATACCATACATGCACTTACCTTCAATTATGCATCCGAAGACATATAATAATTACTTTACTATTTTACTTTCATTACATAAGTTCATACATACGTTCGTACTTTATTACTTTCATACTTTATAAATTACCGTCCTTTTCTATCTCGGATATTATTAGGGTCCGATCCATTCCTTTTTCTATCTCAGATATTATTAGGGTCTGATCCCTCTTTCCTTTGTCTATCTCAGATATTATTAGGGTCTGATCCCTTTCTTGTCTATCTCAGATATTATTAGGGTCTGATCCCTTTTTACTTCTCTATCTCAGATATTATTAGGGTCTGATCCCTTTTTACTTCTCTATCTCAGATATTATTAGGGTATGGTCCCTCTTTCTTCATCTTCGTGCATACTGTCTTTACATACCCATAACATACGTACTTTCTTTAATCATTCATACATATTCATATATTGTACATATATCTATCGTACACATTCATCTATCATATAACTGCCTACCTTGATAGCACGTGCAATATCCGAAGATCGTTCATGTACCGACAAGCTTTCATTCACATTTAAGATAGACATACATAACATATAAACCATACAAGTCATACACTTACTAGTTAAGGTAAGTGTATTAACTATCACATAGAGTATGCATACAGCCCCGAAAACATAACAAGGAAATGGGGCTAGAAACTCACATGAATGCGGTTACGTTCACCGTTTATGATTATTCCTTTCTTGAGCTGTGCACGACTAACTGTATAACAGTTACACGTATCAATTTAACTATTACTACTCGTATCGTACTTCTATCTTTATATAACCCACAACGAACGGGGGTCCAGAGGCAGCGCCCCTGGCAGCGGGATTCTAGGGGCGGCAGCCCCTAGCGGGGTCCAAGGGGCAGAGCCCCTGGCTGGGGTCGAGCCATTAGGATTTTAATTTGTAATTTGTTAACTCATTCGCTTTAACGAATTAAACCTGATTCGTTAACTAATTCGTTACTTTCTTAATCTAGTTCGCTAACTGATTCGTCATCTGATCATCATCTAATTCGTTATTCCAATTCGTTATCTGAGCAAGTCCTGATTCGTTACCTTATTCTTAACGAATTGACGAGTAACGAATCACTTGATTCGTTATCTGGTTCATTAGCTGATTCGTGATTCTGGTTCATTGTCTAGTTCATTATCTTAGAATAACGAATGGATAGATTCGTTATCCCTTTACACGAATGAGTCCCATTCGTTATGTACGCGTAACGAATTGATCATCCCTAACAAAATACCAACAGTTCTTATCCAGATCTTTGACTATAGGGTCAAAGTCAAAATTTATAAGAACATCCGCAGTCAACTTATCCAGATATGCAATTAGCACCTCAAATCTCAACGAAATAACTCGAGTTTGGTATCCATGAACTCATAATCACATCGCCTACAAACCCTACTCATCAAATCGGCCAAACATTTGAGTTTAAAGGGTGCGATTTGAACATATATAGGTACGGCTCGTTTATCAATCGATTAACCCATCAAATCTTAACCAATTTCAGTGAGGTTTGTTGTTTTGGATTCGTTTTTACCATATGTATTCAGATCTAAGATTTCCTAGATGAATCCGAACCTAAATAAATGATTTTCGATTTTAAACGTACCTTAAACGAGTTGAACTACGAACACGAGCTGGTCCTTTATGTAAGTTCGGTTCGTCACAACGTTCTAGCACCAACAAGCTCGGGTTTCCGCCTTCGGATCTTGGTTCGGGTTTGTGTGTGTTTTTCAAGGTGTAGGCTATGGTGTAGAGATGGATAAAATGGAAAGGATTAGGGTTTAAGGGGTATTTATACTCCCTTAAGCCCATGGACCTAAGGCCCATTCCATCTTATATTCCATCTTCTAAAGTCCAAGCCCAACCGTGTACAGTTTATTATCTAAACCGATAAACGACACAATGTATAATAAACAAAATTTATTTTATTATTATAACCAAAACTAGGATGTTACACCCAACAAACATGTTACCAGTATTGTAAATAAACAAAGACGGGTCCGCCTTTGACTATTTGTAATCGAGATTAAGTAGTGCCGAAGTGAACTTGTGGTACCAGTTTCGTGAAGCTTGTTTTAAACCATAAATGGATTTTTGAAGTTTAGAAACTCGTGTTTCTTCTTTGTTGCCAAATCCTTAGGGAATCTTCATGTACACTTCTTCCTCAAGATCGCCATGCAAATATGCATTGTTCACATCTAATTGTTGAATTACCAAACCTTGCTTGACTACAACAGCCAAGAGGATTCGCATGGTTACCAATTTTGCAACTGGTGCAAACGTTTTGACATTCGTCAACTTTCCGTATTTGAAACCCGATCCATATTGTGATTTGAATCTTTATTTAATCAATAAATCGATGTATGTTACGTTATATTGTGTGTTTTATGTTTATTCAAGGTAAAATAACTCAATCATGTGTTAAAATCAAGTTTATTCAAGTATATTGGCTAATTTGGGTATTTAACAAGTCTAGGGATTGAAATTGTCAAATTTCAAACTTTCAGACACTCAAACGCAAGCTGTGCTTCCTTACCAAGCCCTCGTGGACACCTTTCTTGAATAAAACAAAAAAAAAGAGGTCCTGGCACCTCAAAACATGGGGTCGTGTTTCCCTTAACACGCCCCCGTGTCCAGCTTTCATTAATATGTGGTCTTGACACATGAAACACAAGGTCGTGTTTCCCTTAACATGCCCCCGTCTAGCTGTCATAGATAATACAAAATGTGATGCTAACTCATGAAACACGGGGCCGTTTTTCCCGTAACACGCCCCCATGTACAGCTGTCATAGATAAGACAAAATGTGGTCCTAATACTTGTAACACGGGGCCTTGTTGGTGTAACACGGGGGTGTGTCAGACTAGCAGCTCAGCCTATAAATAGAGGAACTTTTTCCTTGATTAGACGGGAATTCCACTTAAACAGACACGCTTTGCACTTATAATCAAGCATTTTGGGATTGATTAGAAGGTTTGGAAGGTCTGCACTCAATTAGAAAGAAGAAGATTTATCATCTTTATGGTTAGATTATCCTAACTCCATCTTGTTCTTCATCTAAGATTCATAGCTAATTGGGAAATTCAAAAATTGATAATCATATTTATACTTTGCTATTCACGTTAATCAACAACCAAATTTTGTTGGATCTTTAACATGCATGCAACAAGCTATCATCTAAATACTTTAAATTCTTGTTTTAATATATAAATAATTATGAAATTCATATAATAAACTACATAGAATTTTCATAAACAATTGTATGCTTAGTTTTGTTATTTTGAATTTATTCTTTAATATATCACAAGAATTATATATCCATATTGTTATGATTTTGGTTAACATAAAGACTTATCCATAAACATGTTTTTTTACAAAGTCTTAAGAACCTCTTAAACATTTTATTAATTATCATATATTAAATTATATTTACAAATCGTTAGAGATAACTATTTTTTGATAAACATAGTTTCATATTTTTGTTTTGGTCAAAAATCGGTTTAAGGATAATGTAACCAAATTTGTAAAGTGGGGTATAGTGCTTGTATGAAAATAACAATTGTGTAACAAAGATGAACAATAAAACAGAGATTTGTTGCGAGGAAAAGCCCTTGATCTTGGTCGGATCGCCGGCACAAAAACCCAGGGTGATGACAAATCGTCTATCACCAATTTATTAATCAAAATAAGAGTTACAAGAGTTGGAGATTATGATCAGTAATACAATAATTGCTATGTGTGTGTGAGTATATCTAGAAAGATCTCTGAGTATTGCTAACGAACGTGAAGTGTGTAACCTAACTGATCATAAGCTTGTTATATACAAAAATAAAAGCAAACTAATAATCCTATCTTTGAGCCACTCTCCCACTAGCTGTGTCCAAGTCTTTTGACCACATGCCGAATGAGTCCTGTAGCAAAATAATAGGTAGACTAGGTTTTCCAGCCGTTAGACCTGTTAATTATGAACCTACACATAAGAAACAATAATTAGTAATAACAAATACTAAGGATCCTTGATCCTGACTTAGTTCTGGAACTCTTATCAAGGATAACTGATCCGCGTCTCAAGGATAACACATCCTCAGTACAGATTATTCATGACCTAACAATTTTTATACACATATGTATATATGCATATCTTATTTATATTGTGTATAAGTATCTTATGACAAAAACTACTTTTACATTTTATCATATTTAAGTCATGTATGCATTTAACCATAAAGAAAACCCTAAAACGCTCATGAACTTAGAAACTATAAGTTATTCATATTCGTTTGAATATTTATACTTGTGTTATTCAAATTAGGATAAACCATTATAGTTTTCCTGTGTCATTCATCCAACTCGCTTTAGGCTTTATCATTCTCTCATCCATATCCATGTGAGTAATTATACCCTTTTTTTACTTTTAAACGCTTAGGGGGTGTAACAACCGGATTTTCTCATTTAATTTTTTGTATCCATTACCCGACCCATTTCCATGTTCTTGAAATATTATCAAGAAAATATCGCGTCAATCGAGTTATTATTATTTTATTATTAATTGTTTAATATATATATATAATATTAATATATATAATATTAATATATATATATATATATATATATATAAACTTTCATTTATATGCATTTTTAACCCTAAATCATAATTTAACCCCATTTTGTACCCATGCCCAAAGTTCAAGGACCTAGATGCAATTATGATATAATATATTATCTTAACCCATTTACCTATTTACCCAACCTGTATCTATGATCCAAATACCAAACTCGTGACCCATTTAGTTGTCTTGAGCCTTAGTTCTCGTTGCAAACTTGGAATTGATTTGTGATTTTTGTTCCTCATACCATTTTCGGCCTCACCAACATAGTTAATTTGGAAAACAATATCAATTCTGATACGTATTAACTCTATAACCTAACCGGCTTTGTCATAATATTAATCTATCACTTAGAGATTGTTTTATATCAATTAAACTTGCCCACACCATCTGAGAAGCATCGCCTATCTAACCCCTATATATAATTGCATTATAGTTGCTTCTGTGTTGTGTTCTTGGTCATCGTTTTGGCTGATTCATCTTGTTAGGGTCCATAGTATGATCTGGGTATTGTTTCTGTCTGATTAATGCTTTTGTTTCTGGTTACAACATGAGTTAGACACCATCCCAATCGGCTGGTGCATACGGGCTAAGTCACGAGGACGGCTGGGGGTGCGGGTTCAACCCCCCACCCCCCCCCCCCACAGCCCGTTTTTATCTCTATTTTTTTTGTAAATTGGTTTAAGCTGTTATATATTATATATTTAATCATATAAATTGTTTTATTAATATTATAAATACAATAATTAATTTATGTTTTATAAGACTGACATATTAACTAGTCATTTTTTCGAAAGCTTTGTTAAAACCATATATTTACATGTATATATATATATATATATATATATATATATATATATATATATATATGGTAAGGTTATAGTATAAACACATTATTTTCTAGGAATGCTAGGAATACATATAGGCTATTAGATCATCCAATCTAATGGTTGAGATTAAAAATTGTAAAATAACCATGGTGTTTCTTAACTTTACTTTTCCTGTGTAGTTTACAAGGGGCAAAATCGTCCACATATTTATTAGAATAAGAAACCGTCAATGGGTATGTTTGGCAAAACTAGCTGGTAGCTGTAGCTGGAAGCTGTTGGCTATTAGCTGGAAGCTGGTGGCTGGAAGCTGTAGCTGGTAGCTGGAAGCTGGAAGCTGTAGCTCTTTAGATATATTTAGATGTTTGGCAGAGTAGATGGAGCTTTTAATAAAACGTATAAAATTACTAAAATGGGCATAACTAAAATCAATAATAGTAAATGTATTTATTTTGGAAGGTTATTTAAGTAAATTATCATACTAATAGCTTGTAGCTCTTTCTAAACGTTACTAGTAGAAGCTTTAAGCTTTTTCTCCTGACCTAAAAGCTTCAAGCTACTTGAATCAAACAGAGCTTTTAATTGAGTATGAGCTTTTTCTTAAAAGCTTGAAGCTTGTAGCTCCTAAAAGCTCCTAAATGCTTCATGCCAAACATACCCATTATTGTTAGTCAAAATTTGATAGGAAGGTGCGGTTATTATGTATATAGGGTTTTCTATTATTTTCAACACACTATATCTCATAATACTACCAACAATCTAACATATTATCTTTTAAGATTCATCTTGAAATCATTGATCGGAGCAAACTCTGTATACATGGCGCGCGTATTCAAGGAATTCAAACACCATCTGATATACTTTCAATTGTGTGGTAGTGATCAAACACTTATAATTATAATATTTAAAAACTATAGTGGTGTAGCTTGTAACATGCATTTATATGCTTGCATAAAAAATCACGTTCCTAGCAAAAAATCGTAAGGTTGAAACACAATTTCTGATTACTTGACTTTTGGTATTTTAGAAAACAAATATCACATTCAAATTCCATAATTGTAGGAACTAAAACAGTTTTCAGTAATTTTTAATTGAGTCAAATAAAAATATAAAATTACCTAACTACCCTTTAATGAAAATTAAAAGTAATTTCACATGTCAATTTACTAATGGCTCTTACTATTCCTATAAAACTTCTTATTCTTATTTAAACCCTTTTATATATATATATATATATATATATATATATATATATATATAGGAAAAATATCTAATACAATAATACCTTAACGTATAATAGGTACGCGAATCCATTTTTCACCAAATCGATCCATGAAATCACATCCAAACATCTCGGAATCGTCAATACATATCCAATTAATCATTGGTTCACCGAAAAAAACAGTTTTGGATGGTTATTCGATCAATTTTTCACGAAAAAACGTTTTTGAGCGTATTAGGTTTTTGGCTGAGCGTTTTAGGGTTTGGTTGAGCGTTTAGTACTTTTGCCTTTGTTTTTTTGCCTTCGAGCGTCTCGCGTACCTATCGTACGTTAAGGCATTAGCATACAGTATCTCTACCATATATATATATATATATATATATATATATATATATATATATATATAAGTAGAGCAAGGTTATAATAAGAAGTAGATTTTTCCTAAAAAGTGTAGGAAGTGTGTTTTCATTATTAAATTTAATAAAACACACCGCACAATAAATACACTACACAATAAACACACTTTCCATATCCACTGTCAGATCAACATATCTAATGCATCAGATTACTTCTTACACTTTTTAGACACACTCCACTTCTTATTTAACCCCACCCTATATAAGTATATGTATTATAAGTATTAAATTGTTAAAGGATTTTAAATAATAAATATTTTAAAAGATTTTTAGTTTAAAATACATAATTGAAATACAAAAATCTTATTATTTTAAATAATCATTAGTTAAATATTTTATAAACAAATATTTATCTTAGTTATTTTAACTTTAATATTTTTAAGTTAAAGAATTTATTCTTTTATTACTAATAAAATTATTTTTACAAGACAAACTTTAAATAAAATATTTTCACGCTTGAATACCCGTTCATTATCTCAAACCTTAAATCTATAGAATCCATTCGTTAATCATTAATATCTCTCCCATTACTTTCACTTAGGATATTTCGTTAATTCATTTCGACGAGCATGACGTTTATTGTACCACCATTCTTATCGCATTTATTTCCCTCGCTTATTGATAAGGTGAGTATTTACTCCCCTTTTTACTTATTTCAACCTTTTTGGGGACATGTGCGTATCATATAATATTTACATATTATATAGTATTCACAGTTGCAAACTTTTTAATCCTTGTGTCCATTTCAATTAAATGCCTAACTTGCTACATGTTTAATTGTTTT